>NC_066571.1:9702058-9864558 GCF_024679095.1 Eriocheir sinensis
TGAAAGAATAAAAACAAAAGACGTCTTAGGTCAGGGGGGCGTGAACCTAAGAGCAACAACAATACACGAGTAGCGTCCATCAAAAAAGTATAAGCGACATAACAAAAACAATAACAAAAAACAAAAGACGTCTGCGTGAGGTCAGGGAGGCGTCAAGGTGTCCGGCGCCGAGGGTGAACTCATCTGAACGCTTCCATGAACTCTTTTGTTTATGTGTGTGGCGTGACTCGTGAGTTCTTGTAATTAAACCCGAAGAGAGGATGGAGGAGAAGGAGCCGAAGGACGAGGAGGAGGAGGAGGAGGATTAAAACAAGTAAGAAGGAGAAGGATTAAGAACAGTAGAAGGACGCTGCTTTCCCTTATGACCTGGCTTGAGGGGGGGGGGATGAGGAGGGATGTAAGGGGCTGATGGCAAGCAATAAAGGGGTATAAGGGTATAAGGGAGAGGATCCTTACGTGTGGGTATAAAGGGGAAGGAAAGGGGTTGATAGGGAGAGAAAAGAAAAGGTGAAACGGGGGGATAGAAAAGGCAAGGAAGGGGTTTGGGGGGTTAATGGAGAACGAAAGGGGTGGAAAGGGAGGCACTAGAAGGGGGGGAGGGGGGCTAGAGGGGTAAGGGAAGGGGTTTTGGGGGGGTAATGGAGAACGAAAAGTGGGTGGGAGGGAGGTAATTGAAGGGGGTGAAAGGGGACTAGAGAAGGCAAGGAAGGGGTTTTGGAGGTAATGGTGAACGAAAGGGGTGGAAAGGGAGGAAATAGAAGGGGGGGAGGGGGGTTAGAGGGGTAAGGGAAGGGTTTTGGGGGGTAATGGAAAACGAATAGGGGTGAAAGGGAGGAAATAGAAGGGGTGGAGGGGGCTAGAGGGGTAAGGGAAGGGGTTTTGGGGGGTAATGGATAACGAAAGGGGTGGAAAAGGAGGCAATAGAAGGGTTGAAGGGGTACTAGAGGGGAGAGGGAAGGGGTTTTGGGGGGTAATGGAAAACGAAAAGTGGTTGGGAGGTAAAAGAAGAGGGTGAAAGGGGGCTAGAGGGGCAGAGAAGGGGTTTTGGGTATGTCACGTTTCCATAACATCTATTTAAAGGGGGAGGGGGAGGGTGTTTAAAGGAACGGTAATCTAATGAAGGGGGTAAGGGGTTAGAAGATATGCAATAAGGGGGGTCAGAGGGGGCCTAAGAGGGGTTAAGGGAAGGGGTTTAAAGGGACACTGACCTAATGGGGGGGGGGTAAGGAGATGAAGGGGTTAGAAGGAATGCAATAGGGGGGTCAGAGGGGGCCTAAGAGGGGTTACGGGAAGGGGTTTAAAGGGACACTGACCTAATGGGGGGGTAAGGAGATGAAGGGGTTAGAAGGAATGCAATAGGGGGGTCAGAGGGGGCCTAAGAGGGGTTACGGGAAGGGGTTTAAAGGGACACTGACCTAATGGAGGGGGTAAGGGGATGAAGGGGTTATAAGTTAGGCAATAAGAGGGGGTTAAGAGGGGTTAAAGTGGGGGGTGGGTTTCTGGTTTCGTCACGTAGACCAAACATCTCTTTAAAGGGGGAAGGAGGAGGAGAGGGGAAGGGGTGCTAAGGGAAGGAAGGAGGAGATGGACGAGGAGGAGGATGAGAAGAAGGATTAAAACAAGAAGGAGAAGGATTGAGAACAGTAGAAGGACACTGCTTTTCCTTATGACCTTCTGGCTTGAGGGGGGGGTGGGAGGGGGAGGGGGAGGAGAGGGGAGGGGGTGCTATGGGAGGAGGTGTGAAGTGTCAAATGGCTGAGGGGTTTATTTTCGAGTTGGCGTCACTGCGCGTTTTGATTTGTGCGAGGCGAGGAAAGTTAATTGAAAGGCACTTGAGAGAGAGAGAGAGAGAGAGAGAGAGAGAGAGAGAGAGAGAGAGAGAGAGAGAGAGAGAGAGAGAGAGAGAGAGAGAAATAAGACAGACAGACAGAGAAAAAGACAGACACACACACACACACACACACACACACACACACACACACGTACACCTCCCCGCTTACCTACCCACACCAAGACTAAAACACACAAACAAACAAACAAACAAACAAACGAAGATATATAAACAAACAGACCAGCAAGATCAGAACCCGTGTGTGTGTGTGTGTGTGTGTGTGTGTGTGTGTGTGTGTGTGTGCCCCCCCCCACCCCCATCAGCGCACACCTGGTTAGCACAGACCCGCCAGGTAACGCAACACGCGAAGGAACACTCATGCAGGTGAAGGTCGCCTCTTACGCTGTCTTATACGCCGGTTGTTGTTGTTGTTGTTGTTGTTGTTGTTGTTGTGTGTGTGTGTGTGTGTGTGTGTGTGTGTGTGTGTGTGTGTGTGAGAGAGAGAGAGAGAGAGAGAGAGAGAGAGAGAGAGAGAGAGAGAGAGAGAGAGAGAGAGAGAGAGAGAGAGAGAGAGAGAGAGAGAGAGAGAGAGAGAGAGAGAGTAAAATTGACTGACTGAATGAGTGGCAAGTTGATAAGTGACTGACTGACTGACTGACTGACTGACTGACTGACTGACTAACTGACTGACTGACTGACTGACTGACTGAATACATTTGCAATTTTGTCTTTTTAACTTTTTTTATGTATGAAAATATTATAAGAACGCTTGACTCCCTGACTGACTGAATGGCTAACAGAAAATAACTGACTTGCTGACTGACTAACTGCTTGGCTAACTGAGTGACTGACTGAATGGCTAACTTACTGACCGACTGGCAGACAACATTACAGTCTCTCTATTCCAAGAAGAGGACAAGGACGAAGACGACGACGAGGAGGAGGAGGAGGAGGAGGAGGAGGAAAAAAAGTGTATAGAGAGGGAAAATTGAGAGGTGAAGGAGAGAGAGAGAGAGAGAGAGAGAGAGAGAGAGAGAGAGAGAGAGAGAGAGAGAGAGAGAGAGAGAGAGAGCATATTCTACCCTTTCCCCTCTTATCGGTATGACGTCATTTGCTGTGGACTGTCACGCTTAATGCTCACTGGCACTACCCTCTCTCTCTCTCTCTCTCTCTCTCAAGGCCTTTCCTGAGTCCTTCACATACATTCCTCTCCCTGCATCCTTTCCCTCATCCCTCCTTCCCTTTAATCTTCCTTCATCAATGTCAATTTTTATCTTTCCTCCTTTTCACCCTCCTCCTTTACCCTCCTTCCTTCTCCCTTCTCGTTTCCCCCCCTCCTCCTCTTCATTCGTTGAGAGAGAGTGAGAGAGAGAGAGAGAGAGAGAGAGAGAGAGAGAGAGAGAGAGAGAGAGAGAGAGAGAGAGAGAGAGAGAGAGAGAGAGAGAGGTGGTGGTTGGGTCTCTCTCTCTCTCTCTCTCTCTCTCTCTCTCTCTCTCTCTCCATTTCCTTTTCCTTCTCCACTCCATTTTCTTCTTCTTCTCCTCCTCCTCCTCCTCCTCCTCCTTCTCATCCCTTCCTTCAGCATCCCTCCGCCTTCTCCTCCGCCTCGTCCTCGCCCCGCGCCACGCATGAGGGCCGCGGCGCAGGTAAGAACGCGGTAATTAGCGATGCAAAAGGTGGCCTTCGTGAGGGGGGGCCGCGGCGCCGAGGAGGTGAGGCGGCGGCGGCGGCGGGGGCTTGAAGGAACACAACAACAACAACACGCTATTAAGGGACGCTGGGGGCAAGGACAACTCGGGGGTGGGGGGTCGGGGGGTCGGGGGGGGGGAGGTGTTGCGTTGCCGTGGTATTGATCGGCTCCTCTTTGTGTTGCATTGTTGTTTCCAGTGATTGTTTTCATTTCTGTTTGATTTTATTGTTTTTTTTTCTGATGTTTGTTCTTTTTCTCTTCTTTTTTTCTTTTCTTTTTTCCTCTCATTTTTCTTCTCCTTTTTCTTTTCTTCTTCTTCTTTTTATCATTATCATTATTACCATCAGAGAGAGAGAGAGAGAGAGAGAGAGAGAGAGAGAGAGAGAGAGAGAGAGAGAGTAAACAAGAATGTGGATAACAGATACGAAGAGGAGGGAAAGTGGAAACGGAAGAGGGGAAGGGAGGAAAAAAGGAAAAGAGGAGAGGAGACAGAAGGGAAAAGAGGAGGAAGGAAAGGAGAGAATGGAAGAAGAACAGGATGGAGAAGGAGAGGAAGAATAATCAGGAGAGAAAGAGAAAGAAAATAAAAGGGCATGAAGAGAGAGAGAGAGAGAGAGAGAGAGAGAGAGAGAGAGAGAGAGAGAGAGAGAGAGAGAGAGAGAGAGAGAGAGAGAGAGAGAGAGAGAGAGAGAGAGAGAGAGAGAGAGAGGGGAGGAGGAGAAGGAGGAGGAAGAGGAGGAGGAGGAGGAGGGCTGGCTTATAAAAACAAAGATTGAAGGCACTGAAATGGATATGATTCTAGGCCTAAATGTGTGTGTGTGTGTGTGTGTGTGTGTGTGTGTGTGTGTGAGAGAGAGAGAGAGAGAGAGAGAGAGAGAGAGAGAGAGAGAGAGAGAGAGAGAGAGAGAGAGAGAGAGAGAGAGAGAGAGAGAGAGGAAGTGAAGGAGGAGGAGGGAGGGAGAGGAGGGAAGAGGAGGGAGGGAGAGGAGGGAAGAGGAGGGAAGGGAGGAGGAGAGGCGTCAAGGAAACATGGAAACACGGAAAATCAGGCAACGAAGGAGGAGGAGGAGGAAGAGGAGGAAGGAGGAGGAGAGAGGGAGGGGAGAAGGGAGAGGAGGGAGGAGGAGGAGAGGAGAGGAGGGAAGAGGAGGAGAGTGGCGTCACTGTTGGGGTAAAGGAAACATGGAAACACGGAAAATCAGGCAACGGAGGGAAAAGGGAGGGAAGTGAAGGAGGAGGGAGAGGAGGGAAGAGGAGGGAAGGGAGGAGGAGAGAGGCGTCACTGATGGGGTAAAGGAAACATGGAAACACGGAAAATCAGGCAACGGAGGGAGAAGGGAGGGAAGTGAAGGAGGAGGGAGGGAGGTAGAGGAGGGAAAGGAGGAGGAGAGAGGCGTCACTGATAGGGTAAAGGAAACATGGAAACACGGAAAATCAGGCAACGGAGGGAGAAGGGAGGGAAGTGAAGGAGGAGGGAGGGAAGAGGAGGAGGAGAGCGTCACTGATGGGTTAAAGGAAACATGGAAACACGGAAAATCAGGCAACTGACACTACCCCATTCCCTTATATCGAAGGCTGCATGCTTTAGCGATATATATAATTAGTTCCTTAGACACTTCATTAACCTACAAAACAGACTGATTAAAGCACTTGATGTTCCTACGTATAAAAAAAAAAACTACATTCCGCTCACACATGTCACAGGAAACTAGCGATCAATATGTTTTTGTTTTTTCAAGTTGATTTTCGCTCTAACCACCTGTGCAAGAGAAGAGAGAGAGGGGAAGACAGGGGAACGGAGGAGAGAGAGAGAGAGAGAGAGAGAGAGAGAGAGAGAGAGAGAGAGAGAGAGAGAGAGAGAGAGAGAGAGAGAGAGAGTGAGGAAGACTAAAGCCCCGTTCACACAGCGCCGACTTTGGGCCACGACAACCCAACGACTTTTCCATTTGACAAGTAGGCTCCCACGCTCCAAGAAAGGGGTGGGGGGTGGGGGTGGGGTTATTGGGGTCGTGGTGTATTGCCGACCGTCTGGGACATTCTGGGACGTCGGCGCAGCATTCGGGAACAGTCTCAAGACCTCTTTGAAGGCATGCCCGACCCTTTCACATCAACACCCAAGACCTCGTGGGTACTCGTGGCCCAGACTCTGCACAGTGTGAACGGAGCTTAACTCATCTGAATTAAAAAAAAAAAAAAAAAATCATATTACAGTACTACATCACATTGCTTGAGTCGGTAAACTGTTAATTCTTGACCTCGAGTTACTTTGAAGCTAAAAATAAAGAGACTGATTGACATTACTGAAATTATTAAGGTATTTGAAGACCTGAAGGAGGGGGAAAGGAGAAGGTCCGGCACATATGAGAAAAAGAAGACAGTTGATGATGATGATGATGAAAGTAAGATGACGAAAATATTAATGGTAAAAAGTAAAAGAAACGAAGAGAGAAAGCAAGATGAAGAAGACAACGACGATGAAGCAAATTAACAGAAGAAACAGAAAGACAACAAGACGAAGACAACGACGATGAAGCAAATTAACAGAAGAAACAGAAAGACAACAAGAAGAAGACAACGACGATGAAGCAAATTAACAGAAGAAACAGAAAGACAACAAGAAGAAGACAACGACGATGAAGCAAATTAACAGAAAGAAACAGAAAGACAACAAGACGAAGACAACGACGATGAAGCAAATTAACAGAAGAAACAGAAAGACAACAAGACGAAGACAACGACGATGAAGCAAATTAACAGAAGAAAGAGAAAGACAACAAGACGAAGACAACGACGATGAAGCAAATTAACAGAAGAAACAGAAAGACAACAAGACGAAGAAGAAGAAAATCACCATGTGGAAAATTGGGCTTGAGAGAAGAGGAGGAGGAGGAGGAGGAAGAAGAGGAATGCGAGGAGGGAGGAAAGGAGGGAAGGAGGGAGGAAAGGAGGCTGGAGGAATGTTAAGAAGTGGAGGGAATTATATCCAACCTTGAGGGAAAGCGATACTGAGATTAGAGAGAGAGAGAGAGAGAGAGAGAGAGAGAGAGAGAGAGAGAGAGAGAGAGAGAGAGAGAGAGAGAGAGAGAGAGAGAGAGCAGAGTAATGTGACGAAATGGAGGGAGAGAAAGATTGGGGACAGCAAGAGAGAGAGAGAGAGAGAGAGAGAGAGAGAGAGAGAGAGAGAGAGAGAGAGAGAGAGAGAGAGAGAGAGAGAGGAAATAAGGTTTAGGGGAGAGAGGAAGGGAAGGAGGAGGGTTGAGGATAAGAAGGGGAGGGAGGAGGAAGAGAGGGAGGGAAGGAGGGAAGGAGGAGGGATGAGAGGAGGGAAGGGAGAAGAGGAGGAGGAATTGAGGGCAGTGAGGGAGGGATGAAGGGAGGAAAGTGAGGCAACAGGAGGAGAGAGAGAGAGAGAGAGAGAGAGAGAGAGAGAGAGAGAGAGAGAGAGAGAGAGAGAGAGAGAGAGAGAGAGAGAGAGAGTGAGAATAATTACATGTAGTGACCAAAACCAGAACAACAACAACCACTACCACTACTACTACTACTACTACTACTACTACTACTACTACTACTACTACAATAACAACAACAACAACAACAGTAAAGTGACGCAAGAGGGTAGGAATGTAGAGTAGACAAAAAAAGTAAAAAGAAGTAAAAAAAAGAAAAAGAAAAGCCTGCCGCGGTTACTACATACAAATAAGTACTTTTGAACGTGATGAAATGCCGGGAGAGGAATCACGAGAGAGAGAGAGAGAGAGAGAGAGAGAGAGAGAGAGAGAGAGAGAGAGAGAGAGAGAGAGAGAGAGAGAGAGAGAGAGAGAGAGGATAAATCAGGCAGCCCAGACTAATAAATGCGTGTGTGTGTGTGTGTGTGTGTGTGTGTGTTTTTACAAAAAAAAAAAAAAAAAAAAAAAGGATCGCGTATCTTAGTCAAGGTTTAGCAAAGGTTCAACGAGGACGAGAAAGTAGAAAAAAAAAGAAAAAAAGAAAGAAAAATAAGAAAGGAAAGTGTAACGCGTGTAAGTACTTCAGTCCTTTATGTAAGAGAGAGAGAGAGAGAGAGAGAGAGAGAGAGAGAGAGAGAGAGAGAGAGAGAGAGAGAGAGAGAGAATATTTTATGAAGGCGGTGTTTGTTAGGTTACAGTACGCCATCTGTGGGTCAGTGCTGCCCTTTCTCTCTCTCTCTCTCTCTCTCTCTCTCTCTCTCTCTCTCTTCCTTTCCCTCTTACGCATTTCCTCCTTTCCTCTTTCTTCTCTTCTTCTCTCTCTCTCTCTCTCTCTCTCTCAACCTTCACACACACTTTAGAAATTACCAAAAGAAAATGAAAAAGGAAAGAAAAATGATAAGAATGGTAACAATCTTGACCCTCTTATGCAACAAACAAAACATTATTATTATTATTATTATTATTATTATTATTATTATCATTATTACTATTGGTCCGAGGTGAAGATAAAAGGGAAAAGGAATAATACAAAAAAACAAGAAAAATTAATGTGACTTAGCAAAATAAAATTCTGTTAAGCGGCGGAGAAAGAAAGAAAGAAAGAAAGAAAGAAAGAAAGAAAGAGAGAAAGAAAGAGAGAAAGAAAGAAAGAAAGAGAAAGAAAGAAAGAAAGAGAGAGAAAGAAAGAAAGAGAGAGAAAGAAAGAGAAAGAAAGAAAGAAAAAAAGAGGAAGAGAGTGCGAAAGAACATTGACTAAGTGAGAAAATAACAGGCATCCTCTTGCTTAACTGTTTTATACGCAGTGAGAGAGAGAGAGAGAGAGAGAGAGAGAGAGAGAGAGAGAGAGAGAGAGAGAGAGAGAGAGAGAGAGAGAGAGAATGTGATGATCGAGTAGGCGTCAGGATCAGTAATATCAGTAGTAGTAGTAGTCGTAGTATTAGTATTAGTAGTAGTAGTAGTAGTAGTAGTGGAATTAAATTAGATCATTCTATTTTGTCAAATGTTTAACTTTCAACATCATCGTGTGTCGGTTTTTATTTTTTTTTTTCCCTTTGTTTTTCTCTAGTATTTGTATCTTGTGTGCAGTTAGCTCTGTCTCCCTTGATGTAAACAGAGTAGAAGTAATAGTAGTAGTAGTAGTAGTAGTAGTAGTAGTAGTAGCTTTTATAATAGAGGAAGTACTTGGAAGGAAAATATAAAAAAACGAAGCAAAAACGAGGACAGGCGTAGTTGTAAAAAAAAAATCTATATTAGTTAAAACATGAGAGGTATCTAAATACTTCCAACCATTCTGAAAGCGTCCAAGTCATAGGAAGGAGAGAAACACGAACCCAGGAACCCAATCATAAAGTTTACCACGAAGAAGGATGAAAGAATGAAGATATCCCAGTCAACTCTTGCAATGGAGAGATGGACAGGATAAGTTGGCCAGTAATAAGCTTGAATAGAAAAACATAGCGCAGGGAGGCCGCGGGGAGGGTGGAAGGATGTGCACTTAAATTCAGAAGAGCAGTTAGAATGGAAATTATTATAAAAAGGTGAGGAATGCAACTATGGAGGAAGATACAGCGATGGAGGAGAGTAAGTGGAGGAGGAGGAAAACAAGACACATTAGAAAAAGAGACAGATAGAGAGTAAGAGGAGGTGGAGGAGGAGGAGAAGGAGGAAAACAAGACACATTAGAAAAAGAGACAGATAGAGAGTAAGAGGAGGTGGAGGAGGAGGAGAAGGAGGAAAACAAGACACATTAGAAAAAGAGACAGATGGAGAGTAAGAGAAGGTGGAGGAGGAGGAGGAGGAGGAGGAGGAAAACAAGAAGACACATTAGTAGAAGAGACAGAAAGAGAGTAAGAGGAGGTGGAGGAGGAGGAGAAGGAGGAAAACAAGACACATTAGAAAAAGAGACAGATGGAGAGTAAGAGAAGGTGGAGAAGGAGGAGAAGGAGGAGGAGGAGGAGGAAAACAAGACAGATGGAGAGTAAGAGGAGGAGGAGGAGGAGGAGGAGGAGGAGGAGGAGGAGGAGGAGGAAAACAAGACACATTAGAAAAAGAGACAGATAGAGAGTAAGAGGAGGTGGAGGAGGAGGAGGAGGAGGAGGAGGAGGAGGAGGAGGAGGAGGAGGAAAACAAGACACATTAGAAAAAGAGACAGACAGAGAGTAAGAGGAGGTGGAGGAGGAGGAGGAGGAGGAGGAAAACAAGACACACTAGAAGAAGAAACAGAGTAAGAGAAGGTGGAGGAGGAGGAAAAGGAGGAGGAGGAGGAGGAGGAAAACAAGAAGACACATTAGTAGAAGAGACAGATACAGTAAGAGGAGGTGGAGGAGGAGGAAGAGGAAGAGCATTAGCATTTCCACCACCACTACCACCACCACCACCACTGCCACTACCACCACCACCACCACTACCACCACCACCACCACTACCACCCCTACCACCACAACCACCACGTAACACAGAAAGGCGACCCGTGACCTTCCCATCGCATGCAACATTATCCCTTCGGCTCTATCAGGCTACCCCCTTCCCTCTCCCCTCCCCTCCCCTTGCTCTGACCTCCCCTCCCCTGCCCTGACCTTCCCTCACCCCCTCTTCCCTTCCATTCCCACCCCTTGCTCTGACCTTCCCTCACCCCCTCTTCTCCTCTTCTCTCCCCTCCCCTGTTTTCGCCTTCCCGTGTTTCACTCACTCTAAGACTTCCTCATTCAGTTCTTCCCTTCCTTTCTTCCTTCTCCTTTCCTTGCCTTCTTTTCGTTTTCTTTTCCTTCTTTATCTAGTCTTTCCCTGCTCTCCCTGTCTTACCCTACACCTCCCTTGCCTTCTATGTACCTACCTTTCCTTACCCTGTACTTCCCTTGCGTTCCTTACCTTATTCAGTCTTTCCTTGCCCTTCCTTTCCCTCCCTGACATACCTATCCTTACCCTACTCTTCCATTGCCTTCCCTAACTTGCCTAACTTTGTCCTACTGTTCCCTTTCTTTGCCTTCTCGAACTTATCTCTCCTTACCCTTCCCATACTTACCCTAATCTTACCCTACCTTTCTCTTTCCTTCCATAACATACCTCTCCTTACCCTTGCCTTCCATAACTTACTCTCTTCCCTTCCCTTCCCTGCCTAACTCCCACCAAGCCCTTCCCTTTCACAAGCTCTACCCTGCCCTGTTCCTCCCTTCCCTTCCTTAGCCTTACCCCGCCCTTTGTTCCCCTTGCTCCCCTTGCCCAGTCTTATCCTCTCCCCCCTCTCCCCGCCCTGCCACGCCCTTTCCCCCCATTAGGGCATTAGGGGCGGGCGAGGGGAAGTGACTCAACTTGTGGCGAGGCATGGAGGCGCCCTCATGCCCCCTCTCACCCCCCTTTCTCCCCTTCCTTCCCTTCCTCCTCCCCTCAGTCTCCTCAACAACATTCCTCTTGAGGGGAGATGAGTAACGCTTGTTTCCCGCGCACGAGACAGACAGACGGACGGACACAGACTGATTTACAGACACAGACAAAGACAGACAGACGAACACAGACAGACAGACAGACACATTCGAATAGACAGATAGGTGAAAGACAGACAGACAGACAGACGGGCACAGACAGACGGAGAGATATATAGACACAGACACAGACAGACAGACGAACAGACAGACACGCATTCGAATAGACAGACAGGTGAGACATAGACAGACTGACAGACAGATAAACAGACGGAGAGAGACGGACAGGCAGACATATATAGATGGATAGATAGACAAACAGAAAGACAGATAGACAGTTAGATAGACAGACAGACATACAGACACAGATAATGAGACAAATATATACACACTCAAGTATACACCAGGAATATAACCAAACACACACACACACACACACACACACACACACACACACACACACACACAGACCAACAAATAAACAAAAACAGGAAAGCAAAACAGACAGACAGAACCCACACCACACACATGCACACACGCACGCACGCACGTTACGAACATTACCAAGAACACCATGAACAGCCTACCCCCCCCCCCCTCTCTCTCTCTCTCTCTCTCTCTCTCTCTCTCGTCTTCACACACTCAACGAGGATAATAACAACTTAAGGTAATGTAGACGCCGAGGCAAAAAGAAGAAAAAAAGAAAAAATAAGAGAAAAAAAAGGAAAAAAAAAATATATATATGGTGGTGGTGGTGATGATGGTGATGGTGGTGGTGATGGTGGTGGTGATGGTGGTGATGGAAGGGAGGAATTACTAGTGGTGGTGATAATGATGAGAGAGAGAAAGAGAGAGAGAGAGAGAGAGAGAGAGAGAGAGAGCGTGGTGATGGTGATGGTGGTGGTACTTAGCGTGGAGGGGGAGAGTGGAGATTAACTGGTGGGGTGTTATTGGTGATGATAACGGTGGTGGGAGAGAGAGAGAGAGAGAGAGAGAGAGAGAGAGAGAGAGAGAGAGAGAGAGAGAGAGAGAGAGAGAGATTAACCAAGCACTGTTCATCCTTGTTCTTAAACCCAATACGACTCTCAACTGACTGGTAATGGGGAAGGAATTTGAAATGGGAAATGGGGAAAAGTCAAAAGAAACTGACCGTATATTGTTAGGTGAATACAATAATAGGTGGACTGTTAGATCGGTATTCTCAGAAGATTTCAACCTCTTACATCACCTATTTCCGCAGAGGGGTCATAAAACTACTCCTGGAAGTGCCCACAACTCCTACGAAAGCCTTGTCAAATATGTGTTTCTTCAGGTTCACGGTACAGAAGAAGCGTCACACTACCACCAGGGTCATAAAAGTACTCCTGGAAATGCCCATAACTCCTACGAAAGCCTTGTTTAATATGTGTTTCTTCAGGTTCACGGTACAGAAGAAGCGTCACACTACCACCAGGGTCATAAAACTACTCCAGGAAATGCCCACAGCTCCTACGAAAGCCTTGTCAAATATGTGTTTCTTCAGGTTCACGATACTGAAAAAGCGTCAGACTACCACCAGGGTCATAAAACTACTCCTGGAAATGCCCACAACTCCTACGAAAGCCTTGTCAAATATGTGTTTCTTCAGGTTCACGGTACAGAAGAAGCGTCAAACTACCACCAGGGTCATAAAACTATTCCTGGAAATGCCCACAACTTCTACGAAAGCCTTGTGAAATATGTGTTTCTTCAGGTTCATGGTACAGAAGAAGCGTCAAACCAGGGTCATAAAACTACTCCTGGGAATCCCCACAACTCCTACGAAAGCCTTGTCAAATATGTGTTTCTTCAGGTTCACGGTACAGAAGAAGCGTCACACTACCACCAGGGTCATAAAACTACTCCTGGAAATGCCCACAACTCCTACGAAAGCCTTGTCAAATATGTGTTTCTTCAGGTTCACGGTACAGAAGAAGCGTCACACTACCACCAGGGTCATAAAACTACTCCTGGAAATGCCCACAACTCCTACGAAAGCCTTGTCAAGTATGTGTTCTTGGGTGACGAAATGTCTTATGATACCGATCCAATGGTTGACTGTTTACGTTGGGGGACAATTGAAGTTGACGATGTGAGGCAAGAAAGACGTCAGAATTGGGGTCAGAATCATCAACAACATCAACATCATCATCATCTTAATCATCTATATCAAAGGGAAGAATCAAATAACAGCAGACTTAATCGACTTGTGTTTTGTCTTTCATGTTTCGTAAAAAAAAAAATATATTGAGGTCATTCCCAAGATCACGTTCCTAATACAACGTTAATTCGCTATACGGTTCCTCATGACGCTGTTTTCGTGTTTCCCTGCCTCGGTTTGTGTTAATTAGTGAAGTTTTCTCTCGTATGTTTTCCAGCGCAATTACTTATTCAATTAGGCGGCGTCTGTCTAATTATGTTGTTTGGGGTTTCTTGTTTTTGTTGTTGTTGTTGTTGTTGTTAGCGCGGGGGAGAGAGACAGTGGGAAGGGCAGAATCTTCACACACACACACACACACACACACACACACACACACACACACACACACACACACACACACACACTTACTACTACTACTACCACTATTACTACAAAAAAAACAAAGAAAAAAAAAACAGAGACGGCCTTGAAACACCAGACACTGTGGTAGTCTATGAAGGGAAGGCTTGTGTGTGTGTGTGTGTGTGTGTGTGTGTGTTAGCAGGGCGGGGCAAGGGCGAGGGATACGAGGGTTACCGAGACAAACAAACACATTACTGATCTGCTGAGGCTGTTTGAGTTTCGGGGAAGAATAAAAAGAAGAAAAAAAAAAAGGAAAAAAAGTAATGTGTGTTTTGTGTTCTCCTCTGCCTTCCTTTGGTGTTTCCTCTCTCTCTCTCTCTCTCTCTCTCTCTCTCTCTCTCTCTCCTTCATCTTACTTTATTTTTCCTTTATCTTACTTTCGCATTGCATACCCTCCCCTCTTTCTTTCTTTCTCTCTTTCTTTCTTTCTATACTCTATATTTACCCCCTTCCCCTTCTCTCTCTCTCTCTCTGTCTCAATATTTTTTTTTTCATTTTAGTTCAATTTTCCCTTTTCTTCGTACATTCATTTCCCACAGTTTCCCTTTCCTCTTTTTCTTTGTCTTTCTCTTTTCCCTCTTTTCCTTTTTTCTTCTTATTTACTTTGCATGTTCATTCTCTGTCTCTCTTTTTATTTTTACTCTCAATTCTTTTTTTCTAATTTATTTTCTATCTTTTCTATTCCAGTTTATTTCGTATCTCTCTCTCTCTCGATAACCTCATTGCCAGCCTAAGCATCGCCTTTCACCCACTCCAAGTATCGCTCCACCTTTTGAAAACACCTGCCCGCCTGCCCACTCCCCTACCCACATACCTGCTTATCTGTCGACCTATCTACCTTCATATGTGTTTGTCTACCTGCTGTTTACCAATCTATATACCTGTCTATATATCTACCTATCTACCTTCATATGTGTTTGGCTATCTACCTACGTACGCGACTATGTAACTTCCTTCATCATTGTCCAACTTCTTATCTACCTGCATACTTGGCTATCTATCTACCTACGTAACTACCTACACGCTTTCATTTCTCTCTAATTACTTACCTACCTACCTACCAACATATATACCTGACTATCTATCTACCTACGTAACTACCTACACGCTTTCATTTCTCTCTAATTACTTACCTACCAACATATATACCTGACTATCTATCTACCTACGTAACTACCTACACGCTTTCATTTCTCTCTAATTACTTACCTACCTACTTACCAACATATATACCTGACTATCTACCAATCTATGTGTCTACTTTCATACCTGTCTGCCTACCTACATACTGCCTGGCTCTTACCATACCTAACCTTGTCTAACCAACCCAGACCTAACGTCACATTAACTTAAACTTACCTAACTCTTACCTAACCTAACTCATCTAACCTAACCTTAGCAAACATACCACATAACTCAACGTCTGCATAACTCCCTCCCTCAACCTTAACTAACCTAACCTAACCAAAGCCCTGTCTGTATACCTCCCTTCCTCTATTCCTCCCTCAACCTTAACTAACCTAACCTAACCAAAGCCCTGTCTGTATACCTCCCTTCCTCTATTCCTCCCTCAACCTTAACTAACCTAACCTAACCTAAGCCCTGTCTGTATACCTCCCTTCCTCTATTCCTCCCTGAACCTTAACTAACCTAACCTAACCAAAGCCCTGTCTGCATACCTCCCTCCCTCTATTCCCCCCTCAACCTTAACTAACCTAACCTAAACATACCACATAACTCTGTCTGCATACCTCCCTCCCTCCCTTCCTCCTTCATCCCCTCCCTCCTTCATCCCCTCCCTCCTTCCCTCCTTCATATGTCCCCCTGTTTTCTACCTGTCTACGTGCTCAACACACACACACTTATTCAAATGCTCTCTCACTATATAAGAGCATGGAGAAGGGGGGGAGGGGGAAGGAGGGGGAGGTTGTGGCGTTCCTGGTAGTAGTACATATTATTAACATTTTTTTTTGTCCAACAGATATTTCCTGTACGTGTGTTTGTTAGCATGTGTGTGTGTGTGTGTGTGTGTGTGTGTGTGTGTGTGTGTGTGTGTGTGTGTGTGTTTTCGCATCCATTCACGCGTTCACTGGTGACTCACAAGAAAGATATCGGCTTAAAAAAAACTAATTACCCTCCTTCCTTCCCCCCCTTCTCTCTCTCTCTCTCACTAAGACGGAAAAATGCACACAAAAAGATCCATTGGAAGGAATAACGAAAAAACACGATTTATTTATCTAGCTGAGAGAGAGAGAGAGAGAGAGAGAGAGAGAGAGAGAGAGAGAGAGAGAGAGAGAGAGAGAGAGAGAGAGAGAGAGAGAGAGAGAGAGAGAGAGAGAGAGAGAGAGAGAGGGGATGACTCACTTCTTAGCCATGATATTACTAGAGTTATCCCTCCACTTTTTTTTCTCCTCCTCCTCCTCCTCCTCCTCCTCCTCCTCCTCCTCCTCCTACTCCTTCTTTAGGCAACCCGGAAATTACAGTGTTCCCGTTTGTTAATATAGAATGTCAAGAATTCGGTGTGAAGTAGTAGTAGTAGTAGTAGTAGTAGTAGTAGTAGTAGTAGTAGTAGTAGTAGTAGTAGTAGTAGTTAGTAGTAGTAGTAGTAGTAGTAGTAGTAGTAGTAGTAGTAGTAGTAGTAGTAGTAGTAGTAGTAGTAGTAGTAGTAGTAGTAGTAGTAGTAGTAGTAGTAGTAGTAGTAGTAGTAGTAGTAGTAGTAGTAGTAAGACAGAGAGAGAGAGAGAGAGAGAGAGAGAGAGAGAGAGAGAGAGAGAGAGAGAGAGAGAGAGAGAGAGAGAGAGTGTGTGTGTGTGTGTGTGTGTGTGTGTGTGTGTGTGTGTGTGTGTGTGTGTGTGTGTGTGTGTGTAAAACAATAAAACTTGATAATAACTACAATTACAAAAAATAAAGATGTAATGAGGAAGACGACTGAGGAGGAGGAGGAGAAGGAGGAGGAGGAGGAGGAGGAGGAGGTATACAGTATATTGGATCAGGAGGAGCAGAAGAAGAAAAAAAAACTGAGGCTGTCTCTTCCTCCTCCTCCTCCTCTCCCACCTCCTCCTCCTCCTCCTCCTTCTCTAACCACATACTGACTGAGCGTGAGTAAGAGCCTACCACACGAGTTAGAGAGAGAGAGAGAGAGAGAGAGAGAGAGAGAGAGAGAGAGAGAGAGAGAGAGAGAGAGAGATGAAATGAAAATATGCCTAGTGACCTACAAAGTTTAGGGCATAGGGTACTGTTCCTGCGCCTACAAGTTACAGCCCCGCCCATCTCCCTTACCTCAGCTCATAAGTAATTCCTCTATACCCACGTTGTGAATTCAATACGTAGCCTGCTCAACAGATACACGGCAAAATGTAAGTTGTATAAAGTTCTGGTATATATAAGTTGTAAAGTGTGAGCGTGGGGGAAGCACCTGAAACTTTTTATTAACGAGAAATGAATAAAATAATGAATAATAACCCACGACTTTCAGGTCTAACAAAATGAGAAGAGGAAGATGCCGAAAAGAACAATGGATACACGGCAATATGTAAGTAGTTTAAAGTTTTTGTAGATTTAATTCACAAGGTTTGAGCGTGGGAGAAGCACCTGAAACTTTATATTAACGAGAAATGAATAAAATAGTGAATAACAACCCACAGGAGAACAATGGATACACGGCAATATGTAAGTAGTTTAAAGTTTTTGTAGATTTAATTCACAAGGTTTGAGCGTGGGAGAAGCACCTGAAACTTTATATTAACGAGAAATGAATAAAATAATGAATAACAACCCACGACTTTCAGGTTCCACAAAATGAGAAGAGAAAGATGCCGATGAGAGCAATCAACTTTGGTAAGGAAAGCGTTTGGATCCTCCTCTCTGCAAACAGCTTAGTATTTGTGTGTTGATATTTACCGCGGATAAGATACATATTGTTTAGTTAATTGAGTTTGCTTGACGAACTAATTTGTAACTTTATGAGATGTGTGTTTATCTATATTTCTCTCTGCTTTTTTTTATTGGTCAAGGTAAGGAGGAAATATAGACGAATGGAAATATACATAAAAAATACTCCCCTTTTAAAACAGTTGAACATAGGAGGAAATACAGACGCATGGAGATACATAAAACACTCCCCTCTTAAAACAGTTGAATATAGGGGGAAATACAGACGAATGGAGATACATAAAACACTCCCCTCTTAAAACAGTTGAATATATGGGGAAATACAGACGAATGGAGATACATAAAACACTCCCCTCTTAAAACAGTTGAATATATGGGGAAATACAGACGAATGGAGATACATAAAACACTCCCCTCTTAAAACAGTTGAATATATGGGAAATACAGACGAATGGAGATACATAAAACACTCCCCTCTTAAAACAGTTGAATATAGGGGGAAATACAGACGAATGGAGATACATAAAACACTCCCCTCTTAAAACAGTTGAATATATGGGAAATACAGACGAATGGAGATACATAAAACACTCCCCTCTTAAAACAGTTGAATATATGGGGAAATACAGACGAATGGAGATACATAAAACACTCCCCTCTTAAAACAGTTGAATATAGGGGGAAATACAGACGAATGGAGATACATAAAACACTCCCCTTTTTAAACAGCTGAATATAGGGGGAAATACAGACGCATGGAGATACATAAAACACTCCCCTCTTAAAACAGTTGAATATATGGGAAATACAGATGAATGGAGATACATAAAACACTCCCCTCTTAAAACAGTTGAATATATGGGAAATACAGATGAATGGAGATACATAAAACACTCCCCTCTTAAAACAGTTTAATATAGGAGGAAATACAGACGAATGGAGATACATAAAACACTCCCCTCTTAAAACAGTTTAATATAGGAGGAAATACAGATGAATGGAGATACATAAAACACTCCCCTCTTAAAAAAGTTGAATATATGGGGAAATACAGACGAATGGAGATACATAAAACACTCCCCTTTAAAACAGTTGAACATAGAAGGAATTACAGACGCATGAGAATAGGGAAGTTTTAAAAAGGAAAAAAATACAGGCAAAAAAAAATCCCTTCCAGAACCAGTTTTAAAAAGGAGGAAATACACCCTAAAAATAAATGCACGGATACGGGCGAGTAAATACAAAACAAATAAGAAAGTTGTATAAAATAAGTGAACACGCGCGAAGGAGAGAGAGAAAACCAAAAAAATGTGTCTTTTTTTACCTGAGAGACGAACATATTGTAACGGGATACAGGTATGTGTGTGCGTGTGTGTGTGTGTGTGTGTGTGTGTGTGTGTTACCTGGCTACACGTGATTGCCGGGTGTTACTTGAGATAGGTTTGTTAGTCTTTAGTTGAGGATCGCACCAGAACGACCACAACAACACGAATTTGGACATCATTTTTTGGCGTCACCATCTGCCCATTCTTCCTCCATCTATCATTTTTTTCTGACATCTCAATCCATCCAGTCTCTTTTAGCATCTATCCATTTTTTTCATTTTTGCTTCTATTTTTCCTTTTGTCATCAGTCTTTGGTGTGTCCTGTATATCGTAAAGCAAAAGAATTCACTGTGGGGCTGAATCTACATCCTTTTGAACCGGTACTGCATTAAGTAGAAAATTTTACAACTCGGCAAAATACTTGGAATAACACCGTTTTCCTCAAGATAACCTAACTTGTACAAATGTTAAAACGGCCTAACACAGCCTTCCGTCTTCACCTTTCACCAAATTCTCTATAGTAGCCTCAGTCTAGTGCAGCGCGTCACAATATTAAACAGTACCCTAAACCATGTACAGTGTCGCGTTATGGGGTAGTAATAGGAGAGGGAGGGAGCAGTGGGTAGAGGATGCTGCTGCCACGGGAGATGGGAGGGGGCAGGAGGGGGCAGGAGGATAAGATGGTCTGGTGATGGAGGGAGGTGACAGAGGGAGGCTGCCGCTGGTCAGAGGGTAAGGGAGGCTTTCTCAGGGTAAGGCTTGGTGGGATTAGGCCTCTCCATGCGGCCATATCCCAAGGCCACAGAGAAGATTCATTGGGTTGACATAGGTGGATTTTTCCCCCCGTTTAAGGTGGAGAAGTCGGGTAAACTATCACTGGGGCCACAAAACAGTCCATTAAGAACCCAGCAACTTCTTCAACGAGAGGCTTTTCATCTAGTCGAGTAAAACTATCATTGGGATCACGGAACAGTCCTTAGAAAGCCCAGCAACTTACACGAGAGGTTTGTCAACAGGAGAACTCAGGTGTCGAGCCTTGAAGAATACGGGGTTAAAGGAGGTCCCGTTAGTCCTGTCTCTCTCTCTCTCTCTCTCTCTCTCTCTCTCTCTCTCTCTCTCATACACACACACACCGAACTCCTTTATAGCGAACGGATTGATTCCCACGTGAGGTTGTTACAGCATGACCAGCCTCCTCCTCCTCCTCCTCCTCTTCCTCCTCCTCCAGAACGTAACAGACAAAAGAAGAAAGAAAATAAGAAAAAGAAAGATTGTGAGAAAAAAGATAATGAATGGGAGAGTAAAGATAGGAGATAAGGAAGGGAGGGAGGGGAAAATCATCATCATCATCATCATCACTATCATCATCATCATCATCATTATTACCCTTCTCCCTATGTTCCAATAAACCAATTAATGAAAGGACGATGACGGGAAAGGAAAGACTAACGCGTCCACTTCGTCTTGAGTGATGATGACGATGGTGATGATGGTGATGATGAACGCTCTCTATCACCACCGGAAGAAGCTCCTTGATCCGCTTGAACTTTATAGTGTGTTTATATAACCTTCTCGTGACACACACACACACACGCACACACGCACACAGAGGCCTTGACCCTCCCTCAGCCTGACACACACACCACCGCGGGACTTAACCAGAGGGATTACCAGCCACCACCAACACGCCCTCCACCTCCACATTGACCTCCATCACTTCCACCACCTCCACTTCCACTAGCAGGCCTCCAGAGGGATTACCAGCCACCACCACCACCATCTTCCACCACCTCCATTTCTACCACCACCACCATGTTCATCACCGCCACCTCCTCAAACATCACCACCTCCACTAGACCTCAAATTCCCTACCACAATCATCACTACCTACTACTACTACTTCTACTACTACTATTACTACTATTACTACTACAGTATTTCCATGTGAATCTACTTCCTCCTGTCTCCCAACCCCCAACACAACCGTCAACATCCCCTCCTCCTCTTCCACCTCCTTTCTCTCCTGTATCCCCCACCCTCCACCCTCCACCGTCAGCCTACCTTACTCCTTTATATGCAAAACCACTCTCCCTTCTCCTTCCTCCTTCCTCCTCCTCCTCCTCCTCCTGTCTCCCCTCTGTTCCATCAAGAGCAGGATCATGACCAAGCAGTCTCCGGATCGACTCCCAAGCAGGTTGTCTTGGCGCCCTGAGGACCGAGACGCAACGACTTCAGTGATGGTTCCTGACCGTCACGAGGGGGAAACATGGGAACAGACGAGCGGGCACCAGAAAACTTGTTGACTCATTGCGAGGCTGCGACCAGAGTGACCGACAGAAAGATCAAAGCACTTGTGTACATACTCGTGGATGCATTTAGTTGACTAGCAGCAAAGAGCAGGAGTAGGAGGAAGAAGAGATGAAGCAAGAGGAGGAGGTGGAGGTGGAACAAGAGGAGGAGGAGGAGGAGGAGGAAGTGATTATGTACCTGTTATGTGCGGTATGTTATTTTCCTTAATTCTTTTATTTATTTTTATCTAGGATGTGTTCCGTTGTTGTTAATGAAGAGGAGGAGGAGGAGGAGGAGGAGGAGGGAGAAAAAGTGAAAAACAAAGGATATTCATGAAGGAGGAGGAAGAGGCAGAGGAAGAATATACGGAGAAGGAAGAGAGGAAGAAGCAGATGGAAATGAAGGAGGAAAAGGAGAATAGAAGAATGAGGAGGAGAAGGAGAAGAGGGTAGATAAGGAAGAGAAGGATAAGAAATTAGAGAAGGGGAAGGAGATACAGGAGGAGGAGGAGGAGGAGGAGGAGGGAGAAAAGTGAAAAACAAAAGATATTCATGAAGGAGAAGGTAATGGATGCAGGAAAGAGTGAAGGAGGAGGAGAAGGAGACAGAAGAAGAAGAGGAAGAAGAGGAAGAACATATGAAGAAGGAAGAGAGGAAGAAGCAGGAGATGGAAAAGGAGGAGGAAAAGGAGAACAGAAGAATGAGGAGAAGGAGAGAAAGAGGAGAAAGTAGAGGAGGTACAGGAGATGACAGAGGAGGAGGAGGAAGAAGAAGAGGAGGAGGAGGAGGAGGAGGTATTAGGCTACACTCATGTCATTTGGGAGGCGTTTTGAATTAGAGACAATGGAGAAAAATATCATATCTCCTCCTCCTCCTCCTCCTCCTCCTCTTCCTCCTCCTCCTCCTCCTCCTCCTCTTCTCACTCTCCACTTCCTACTTCTCTTTCTCTAATTTTTTGTCTTGTATTTTTCTCCCTCTTCTCCTTCTTCGTCCTCCTCCTCCTCCTCCTCCTCCTCCTCCTCCTCCTCCTCTTCTCACTCTCCACTTCCAACTTCTCTTTCTCTAATTTTTTGTCTTGTATTTTTGACCCTCTTCTCCTTCTTACTCCTCCTCTCCTCCCTCCTCCTCCTCCTCCTTCTCTCCACTTCCAACTTCTCTTTCTCTAATTTTGTCTTGTATTTTCTCTCTTCCTTCTGTCCTCCTCCTCCATTTCCTATTCTCTTTTTTTTCCCCACTTCCTCTCCTTTCACTTCCTCCTCCTCCTTATTTTCATTTTCAATTCTCTTCTTCCTCCTCCTCCTCCTCCTCCTCCTCTTCGTTCTTCTCCTTCTCCTTCTCCTCCTTCTTCTCCTCTTTCACCTCCAACGTCACCTCCGCCTATGATGATGATGATAATAATAATAATAATAATAATAATAATAATAATAATAATAATAATAATAGTAATACGAGTTATAAAGTCATTAAACTATTCAGTGACACGGAACACACACACACACACACACACACACATACACACACACACACATACACACGCACATTGCCACACTAGAATAAACAAAAATAAATAAAAAAATAAATGTCTAACAACCAAAACAAATCATGCAAACTTAACGTAAACAACAAACAAACAAACAAACGGGAAATCAAAACAGTAACAAAAACAAAGTTGATTTAAATGGAGAGAGAGAGAGAGAGAGAGAGAGAGAGAGAGAGAGAGAGAGAGAGAGAGAGAGAGAGAGAGAGAGAGAGAGAGAGAGAGAGAGAGAGAGAGAGAGAGAGAGAGTGTGTATAAAGAAAGAAAATAAGAGAAAAGAAAGAAAATGAAGAAATAAATAAAGAAAAAATGAAACATCGAGAGAGAGAGAGAGAGAGAGAGAGAGAGAGAGAGAGAGAGAGAGAGAGAGAGAGAGAGAGAGAGAGAGAGAGAGAGAGAGAGAGAGAGAGAGAGAGAGAGAGAGAGTATAAAGAAAAAAATAAGAGAAAAGAAAGAAAATGAAGAAAGAAAAAAAACGACGCAACGAAAGAAATAAAGAGAGAGAGAGAGAGAGAGAGAGAGAGAGAGAGAGAGAGAGAGAGAGAGAGAGAGAGAGAGAGAGAGAGAGAGAGAGAGAGAGGAAACATTGGCCGTGACCTTTGCATGACTCACGCACAGAAGAATGCAGACAGGGCTTACGGAGGTGTCTGTCTGTCTGTCTGTCTGTCTGTCGAGTGAATCTAAGTCTGGCTTCTTGTGTAGATGTTTCCCTCATCTATCTGTCTGTCTCTCTGTCTGGTTCTTCTTATACTTTCTGTCTGTCTGTCTGTCTGGTTCTTCTTATATTGCCTTTCTGTCTGTCTGTCTGTATAGTAGGTTAATGTCTGGTCTCCTATATAAGTCTGTTCCTTTTGTCTGTCTGTCTGTCTGTCTGTATGTCTGTCTGTCTGTCTGTATATCTGTCTGTCTGTCTGTCTGTCTGTATGTCTGTCTGTGTGTCTGTCTGTCTGTCTGTATGAATGTGGAGGAAGCTGATGTCTTATTCCTGTATATTTCTTTCCATTGTCTGTCAGTCTGTGGAGGTTCTTATGTCTTTTTTTTTCTTAAACTATGCCACATTGTCTGTCTGTCACACTGATGAGGACAACAACAACAACAACAACAACAACAACAACAACTCAAGAGAATAAAATAAGTAAAATGTCACAGAAAGAAAAAGATAAATTGCGAGAAACGAGGAATTACTTGAGACGAAAAGAGAGAGAAGGAAAAAGAAAAAGAAGAAAAGAGAAAAGTAAAAAGAAAATAGAGTAAGTTTGCACAGCTGTATTGACCGAGTGACTAACAGACAGAGGAACAGACAGATAGACAGACAGACAGAGAGGCAGATAGACAGAAATGAACACCAGCAAACACAAACTATAAGAAGGAAACATAATTCTCTCTCTCTCTCTCTCTCTCTCTCTCTCTCTCTCTCTCTCTCTCTCTCTCACTGCACCGTTCCTCCTCTAGTGATCAATCTTCCTCTCTTCCTTCCCCCTCCCCCACCCTCTCCCCCTCCCTCCATTCCTCCTCTCCACTTCCTGGGATCGGGCAACAAGGTGGAGGGAGGGATGGAGGGCAACAAGGTGGAAAACGGAGAGGAGGAAAAGTGGAGGAAAAGAAATTTGGAGAAAAAACGGAGGGGGAAAATGAAGGGAAAGAGGTGAGAAAATATGGAAGAAATTAATACTGGTGGAGAGGAAAGGAAATGAGGAATAAAGAAATGAGAGTTGAGGGAAAAGTGGAGGAAATGAGTGGAGGGAAATGAGTGGAGGGAAATGGAAATAAAGGAAGTGGAGGGAAAATGTGGAGGGAAATAAAGGAGATGAGTGGAGGGAAAAAGTGGAGGGAAATAAAGGAGATGAGTGGAGGGAAAAAGTGGAGGGAAATAAAGGAAATGAGTGGAGGGAAAAAGTGGAGGGAAATAAAGGAAATGAGTGGAGGGAAAAAGTGGAGGGAAATAAAGGAAATGAGTGGAGGGAAAAAGTGGAGGGAAATAAAGGAAATGAGTGGAGGGAAAAAGTGGAGGGAAATAAAGGAAATGAGTGGAGGGAAAAAGTGGAGGGAAATAAATGGAATAACAGACAGACATGGAGGAGGGAGGGAGGGAGGGAGACTGGCGGGAGGAAAGAGAGATTGAGAAGCCTCCTCCTCCTCACCCTCCTCTTCCTCCTCCCCTTCCTCCTCCTCCTCCTCTTCCTCCTCCGTCCTACTTTTCCTCCCTCAGTCTCTCCTTCCTCGTCTGGTCGCGTTTGCTTTTCCCTCCTTAATCAGAATATATCAAACACATCTTTCTATTTTTTATCATTTTCTTTGCGTGTCCAGAAAATTGTATGCAGGTGTGTGTGTGTGTGTGTGTGTGTGTGTGTGTGTGTGTGTGTGTGTGTGTGTGTGTGTTTGTTTCCTTGTCTGTCTGTCTGTCAATCTCTTTAGCTGTCCTTTTGTTGCAGTCTTCCTATGTATATCAACCTTGTTAGAACTGGTTAGGGTGTTTAGTGGTGGTAGTAGTAGTAGTAGTAGTAGTAGTAGTAGTAGGAGGAGGAGGAGGAGGAGGAGTTGTTGGAGAGAGATGAGGAAAAGTGAATGTTGAGGAAGAGGAGGGAGAAGAGAGAGAGAGAGAGAGAGAGAGAGAGAGAGAGAGAGAGAGAGAGAGAGAGAGAGAGAGAGAGAGAGAGAGAGAGAGAGAGAGAGAGAGAGAGAGAGAGAGAGAGGAGGAGAGAGAGAGAGAGAGGGAGGAGAGAGAGAGAGAGAGAGAGAGAGAGAGAGAGAGAGAGAGAGAGAGAGAGAGAGAGAGAGAGAGAGAGAGAGCAGGATGGGAAACCACTGGGCATGCAGGAAGGAAAGCAGGGGAGGAAAGCATGGAGGGATATGGGAGGAGGAGGAGGGGGAGGAGGAGGAGGAGGAGGAGGAGGAAGAAGGGGGCACATCTGATAAAGGAAGAAAGAAAGAGGAGGCAGGGGAGGAAGAGGGGAATAGGGAGGCAGAGAATGAGTATGGAGGAGGAAGAGGAGGAGGAAGAGGAAAGAGGAAGAAGAGAGGAAGGGGAGAGAGTTAAGAGGAGGAGGAGGAGGAAGAGGAAGAAGGGAGCATAACAGACACAGAGGAAGGGGTGAGGAAGAGAGAAAGGGGAAGGAGAGAAACGGGAGAGCAGAGAGAGAGAGAGAGCGTGCAAAGAGAGGTAAGGGAGGTGAAGGGGGAAGGAGGGGAGGGGGTGAGGGGAGAAGAGGGGAAGGAGGGGGGAGGGGGGAGGCGGGCCAGCTGGGGTCCTTAACAAATGGAAGACATAAATTGCTTCAGCAAGACACGTGGTTTGCCCCTTCCTCCCTCCCTCCCTCCCTTTCCTTTATTCCTCCACACTCCCTTCTCCTCCTCCTCCTCCTCCCTCCCTCCCTCTCTCCTCTCTCTCCTTTTATTCTTCCTCACTTCCTCCTTGTTCTCATCTCCCTCCTCTTCTTCCTACTCCTAATCATTAGCAATCTCTCTCTCCTCTATTCAATGCTTCCGAACTTTTCTTCCTCCATTATTCCACGTTATTTATCTTTCTTCTACCTCATATTCCTCCCTCCTTTTAGTCTTCCTCACTTCCTCCTTGTTCTCATCTCCCTCCTCTTCTTCCTACTCCTCGTCCTTAGCAATCTCTCTCTCCTCTATTCAATTCCTACGAACTTTTTCTTCCTCCATTATTCCACGTTATTTCTCTCTTCTACCTCACATTCCTCCCTCCTTTTATTCTTCATTACTTCCTCCTTGTTCTCCTCTTTCTCCTCTTGGTTGGCTTCATCGGACGAGTCTTTAATTATAAATCGGAAAAAGTAATGTTAAAACTGTAGAATTCGTTGGTTCGAACCCGTCTAGAGTACTGTGTACAGTTTTGGTCTCCCTATTACAGAAAAGACATAGAAAAGTTGGAACGTGTTCAACGAAGAGTAACAAAGATGATTCCTAGGTTGAGAAATTTATCATATGAACAAAGGCTTAAAGAAGTAAATTTATTCAGCCTATCAAAACGAAGAATGCGAGGCGATCTAATAGAAGTGTTTAAAATGTTTAAAGGATTCAGTGATATTAATGCGGAAGATTACTTTACAATTGATCGATCAAATAGAACAAGAAGAAATCACAATTTGAAGATAAGTGGTAAAAGATTCTCGTCCCACGAAGCTAAACACTTCTTCAATCGAGTTGTTAATGTTTGGAACTCTCTACCCTGTGATGTCGTTGATAGTACAACAGTTACGGCCTTCAAAAATAGATTAGACAAGTGTTTTGAATCCAACCAGCAACTAAGATATTACTCATTGTCGTAATAACGTTAAGTTCTTTCGAATACTGGTGTCCTTGTCCGCTTTTATCGCCGGGTTAGTGGTAGCAGTAATGGTAGTTCTTTCTTCTTTCCTACATAATTCGCCTTTGCTGTCCTTCATCTTCCACCTTTGATCAGATAGTTAATGTAGCTTGTTACAAACAGCCTCGTAAGGACCAGCAGGTCTGCAGTTGTTTGTTCTTCCGTTGTGTTCCTTTGTGTTCTTCCTGCTCCTCGTCCTTAGCAATCTCTCTCCTCTGTTCAATTCTTACGAACTTTCTCTTCCTCCTCTTCTTTCTACGCATTATTCCACCTTGTTACTCTCTCTTGTACCTCGCATTCCCTCCTTCCTCCTTCTTGTTATCGTCCACTTCTACTCCTCCTTCTTACTAGTCTCTCCTCTCTCCCTCATTCTTTCCCACTTCCTCCTCCTCCTTCTCTCCAGGGCCATTGTTAGAGGTGAGTCTTAATTTTAGTCAAGCACAGAATCTTTTCAGGAATAAATCACGAGTTGTTTTTGTGCTGCTTGGTTTCTTCATGTGGCAGGAAATACTTGAAGACAGTTTAATTAAAGAAAAGAGGAATCCAGGGAGAGCTTGCCCGTAGATTTACTTATAGATAGATTTACATAGATTTACATAGACCACACACCCCATGGTCCAGACTAGCTTAAGCGTTTGTCAGTTATGGTTTTGTATAGTAATGTAATTCTAGACTAAGACTTTAAGGTCTACTGAGTGTCCTTCCTTCCTCCTCCTCCTCGTGTTTCTGTTGTTGTTGTTGTTGTTGTTGTTGTTGTTGTTGTTGTTGTTGTTGTTGCTGTTGTTGTTGTTGTTGTTGTAGATGTTATTGCTGTTCTCTCTCTCTCTCTCTCTCTCTCTCTCTCTCTCTCTCTCTTGTGGTGCAGTAAATTGTGACAAATCATGGACGACAATGATAAATTGAGAGAGAGAGAGAGAGAGAGAGAGAGAGAGAGAGAGAGAGAGAGAGAGAGAGAGAGAGAGAGAGAGAGAGAGAGAGAGAGAGAGAGAGAGAGAGAGAGAGAGGAGGCATTACGACGGTGAATGTGGTATTGATAAAGGCAAAAAAAAAAAAAAAAAGAGAGACAAAAAGAAAAAGAAAGAAAAAAGTGAGCGAGGAAAGGCGCAAGAGCAACCTTGAGCCCCATGCACGTTCGGCCATGGGAGGTTTTATTTTTTTTATTATTTCCTTTTCTTATTTTCTTCCATCAGTCTTTTCTTTTCTCTTTTCCTTGTTTTCATTATTTTATTTTATTTTCATTTTCGTCCCCCATTAGTTTCACGCTACGTTTTTTTTTTTTTTTTTTCTTCTTCCATCAGTCTCGTGTAACTTATCTTTTCCTTCTATTTTCATTATTTTCTTTTTTTTTTTTCATTTTCGTCCCCCATCAGTTTCACGCTACATTTCCTTTTTCTTTTCCTTTTCTTCTTTTTTATTTCTTCTTCTTCCATCAGTCTCGTGTAACTTATCTTTTCCTTCTATTTTCATTATTTTCTTTATTATTTTCATTTTCGTCCCCATCAGTTTCACGCTACGTTTCCTTTTCTTTCCTTTTCTTCTTTTCTTTATTTTTTCTTCCATCTGTTTCTCGTTATTTTTATTTTTTAGTTTTCTCTTCTCTGAGTTTCCTTTTGTTTTCTTTCTTCCTCAGTTCCAATTTTCTCTTTATTTCTTTTCATTTTCCTATTTTTCCATCCACAAACATTCGTGCTAACCTATTTTTTTCCTTTTCGTTAAGTTCAGTTTAACAAATTTTACGTTTATTTCTGCTATTCCCCTTTTTTTGGTTTAACTCCATTTGGGTTTATTATTCAATCCTCTATTCCTTCCACTTTCTATCAACATTATTATTATTTTTATTAGGTTGACAAAGTTTACATTCATCGTTGCTGTTCCTTTCCCTTTGCTATGTTATCTTTTTTCTAGTTTAATTTTTCTTTTATTCAACATTTATCAGTTTGACAAAGTTTATATTCATCATTCCTTTGTTTATTTTCCACTTTCTATCAACATTATTATTATTTTTATTAGGTTGACAAAATTTACGTTCATCATTGCTGTTCCTTTCCCTTTGCAATGTTATCTTTTTCTAGTTTAATTTTTCTTTTATTCAACATTTATTGGTTCGACAAAGTTTACATTCATCATTCCTCTGTTTTTTTCCATTTTCTATCAACATTATTATTATTTTTATTAGGTTGACAAAGTTTACGTTCATCATTGCTGTTCCTTTCCCTTTGCTATGTTATCTTTTTTCTAGTTTAATTTTTCTTTTATTCAACATTTATCAGTTTGACAAAGTTTACATTCATCATTCCTCTGTTTTTTTCCATTTTCTATCAACATTATTATTATTTTTATTAGGTTGACAAAGTTTACATTCATCATTGCTGTTCCTTTCCCTTTGCTATGTTATCTTTTCAAGTTTAATTTTTCTTTTATTCAACATTTATTGGTTCGACAAAGTTTACATTCATCATTCCTTTGGTCTTTCTATTTGCAATTATTGTCTTTTTTAAGCTTATTATTTTCTTTTATTAAACATTCTTCTGTTCTGTATATTCTTTTTCATTCCACTGCCTTGTTCCTCTCATTCCACCTCCTTACTCCTTTCATTCCACATCCTTATTACTCTCATTCCACCTCGCTATTCCTTTCATTCCACTTTGTTATGCGTTTCCAAAGTTTTATTCTCATGTATATATTTTCACTCGTCGTCCACCAGCCGCTTAAAATTTTATCTTTATTTTAGTTTGACATAATTTACGTTCAAGAATTTTTTTTTTCTCTGTTGTGCACGTTCCTTCTCATCCGCCGCCTCATTCACTTCCACGTTTATTTATTCTTATGTATCTTTATTTTATTTTATTTTATGCCCTCCATCAACTCCACTTTATCTTTATTTCTAATTTAAGATGATTTACGTTTCTCATTCTTATATATTTTGTATGTTCCTCTAGTTTCATCCCCCCGGTCTCATTCTTTACATTTATTTTCATTAGTATCTTATTTTATTTTTCCCGTGGTCATTTATCAAGCTGTTTTTCTTTATTTTTTCTTTATTTTCGTTTTCCATCACTTCCTCGTCACTGTTTGTTCCTTGTGTCTAACGTTGCTTACGACGCAGAATATATATACCGGTTATTAATTTTTTTTTTCATTTTTTCTTTTCTTATATTAATTTATTTTGCTTGGATTCCTTTATCGAGCTATTATCTCTTCTTTCTTCTTTTCTTCTTTGTCCTGTATCAGCCTCACGTTATCACAATTAATCTTATTGTTTCGTTATTTCATTCGTTATTCTTTTTTTTTAATATTATCATTATATATAATTATTATCATCATTAATATTTTTAGTTCAACCTTTACCTTACTCCTCTGTTCTGTCTTTTTTTATTGTTTTATTATTTTTTTTCACATTTTCTTTGATTTTATTAATTTCTTTTGCTTGGATTCATTTATCGAACCATTTCTCTTCTTTCCTCTCTCCTTCTTCGTCCTTTATCAGTCATCTCGTCACTATTATTTTCATTTTTATTCGTTCGTTATTCTATTCGTTATTATTATTCTTTTCACTATTATCCTTATCATTATTTCAGTATATTTAGTTCAACCTTTGCGTCATTTTCACATCCGCCGTCTCCACCCTTTCCGAGAGCCATTCGTCTTGTTAATATGTGGTTCGTTTTGTGGTATTTTGCTTGTTGACATGTATTTTCTCCAAGTCTTTTTTCTCTTTCTTGTTATTTTTGCTATTCGCTTTGTTTATTTGTTTGGGGTTTGTTTACAAGGGGCGCCAGACTGTCTTACTCAGCCTCAAGATGTATCAATTATTTTTAGTTTAACATTTATATACGTCATTCCTCTGTGCTGTCTTTTTCCATCTGCCGTCCCCAGCCTTTCCGAGAGCCATTCGTCTTGTTAATATGTGGTTCGTTTTGAGGTATTTAGCTTTGTTGATACGTATTTTCTCCAAGTCTTTTTCCTCCTTGTTATTTTGCTATCCGCTTTGTCTATTTGTTTGGGGTTTGTTTATACGCGGCGCCAGATTGTCTTACTCAGCAAATAGAGTAATAAGTATGAAAAAACAATAACTACAAAAAATATGATAAAAACAACAGCAGCAGCAGCAAGACAAGTAGTAGTAGGTAATAGTAGTAGTAGTAGTAGTAGTAGTAGTAGTAGTAGTAATAATAATAATAATAATAATAATACATAAACAACACAATACTTTTACGATCTTCTCCTCCTCCTCCTTCTCCTCCTCCTCCATCACCACCACCAACATCACTTCCACCATCATCACTACCACCATCACCACCACAAACACCACCACCACCACCACCCACTACTACTACTACTACTACTACTACCACCACCACAGGTTATAATCTCTGCCAGCCTCACACCATCACGACCGACCTCGAAGTCTAAGCATTTTTCGAACACTAAAACACTGAGCTTATTGCATCCATTCTAGTTTCTACGATCCCTCCCCCCCCTCAAGTACCTCACATTGTACCCAGCCTATGGAGTACCCCGCCACCTGTCCACCTGTTTTGTGTCTCCTATCTTGAAGGAGTTTAAGTCGTAGGAAGGAGGGAATACGAGACTAGAGAGTTAATGTTACTTATGGAAATACACAACCCGAGAAGTGAATGATTAAAAATGACGTAGAATCTTCCTGTAATGAGACCCGGGGACAAGGAACGATCGAGAGGTGCTTTTTTTTTCTCTCCCATCGTGAAGGAGTTTAAGTCGTAGGAAGGAGGGAATACGAGACTAGAGTGTTAATGTTACTTATGGAAATACACAACCCGAGAAGTGAATGATTAAAAAATGACGTAAAATCTTCCTGTAATGAGACACGGGGACAAGGAACGATCGAGAGGTGCTTTTTTTTTCTCTCCCATCGTGAAGGAGTTGAAGTCGTAGGAAGGAGGGAATACAGGAGAAGGATAATGTTACCTAAAGAAATGCAGAAACCAGAGCAAAAAATAAATGCTGTTGAAATGTTCCTGTCGAGAGAAAAGGGGCCTGAAGGAGTTTAAGTCGTAGGAAGGAGGAAATACAGGAGAAGGATAATGTTGCCTAAAGAAATGAACAAACCAGAGTAAAAAATAAATGCTGTTGAAATGTTCCTGTCGAGAGAAAAGGGGCCTGAAGGAGTTGAAGTCGTAGGAAGGATGAAATACAGGAGAAGGATAATGTTACCTAAAGAAATGCACAAACCAAAGAGTAAAAAAATAAAAGCCCTTGATATGTTCCTGTCAAGAGAAAAGGAACAAAGAGACCATCAAAAGGTGCCTTAATCCTCCCGTCCTAAGGAGTTTAAGTCATAGGAAGGAGGAAATACAGAGGAAGGACAAGTATACGTAGTTATAGATGGGTGGTTTAGAGACTTGAAGGAGGAGACTGTTTGACTCTTCTCTTGGTTATGTGCTGTGTTAGGCAAGAAAAACGTGATAACATGAATCGCAAACACACACACACACACACACACACACACACACACACACACACACACACACACACACACACACACACGGTTCATGTATATGCCCTCTGTTCGTCTCTGTCTATTCCTTTACGCTAACACATCCTCTGTTTATCCTCCTATATTGCTTTACTAAAATATATTATCTCCTGTTTCTGTCCTACGAATCTTTTTTTAATCAGATATATTACGTTTGTCTCCTTAATTATTTTGCACGAGTATATCCTTAGTTATTTTTTTTTGTCTACATTCCTTTACTCAAATACAACTTTCTTTCTTTTGAGTTATTATCCATTTACTTTACTATGTCCTCTTTTTAATCTTTGTATCCTTTATCCTCGTCTCCTTCATTCCTTTACTCAAATACATCATCCCGTGTTCCTCTCCCTCCATCCCTTTCTCGAGTGCGATCTCCGTTTTTCTGCCTCGATTCATTTACTCAGATATATTCCTTTGTTTCTTTCCTTTCTTTCTTTCCTCCCCTTTCCTTGTCTCCCCTTCCCCTCCTTTTCCTCCCACATTTTACCTTCCCTTTCCCCTCCCTCTCCATTCCCTTCCTACATGCTGAATCCTTGTCCTCCTCTCATCCTCCTCCTCGACTCCTCTCCCCCAGTGGTAGACCAACAGAGCAAAGAGGAAACACATGTTGATCCTCACGAATGCAGGGCGTCGCGAGTGTGACCTTGCACGCAACACACACACCCAGGGCCGCCGTCTGCCGCCCCCCACCCCCAGAAGAGAGAGAGAGAGAGAGAGAGAGAGAGAGAGAGAGAGAGAGAGAGAGAGAGAGAGAGGGGGGGGGGGAGGGGGTTGGAAGGGGGGATTGTAAATGAAGAAAGCGAAGAAATGGGTACAAGGGAAGTGATTGCCAGAGAGAGAGAGAGAGAGAGAGAGAGAGAGAGAGAGAGAGAGATAAAGGAAGTGTACAATATCTTATTTATTTATTGATTGATTGATTTTTACGTTGCAAAATATTGCTATCGGTCCATCTTTTTCGCTTTTTTTTTATGATGTCACACACACACACACACACACATACATCCACACACACACACACACACACACACACACACACACACACACACACAGCAGAGAGGTCCTTTAAACTGTAGTGACGCCACCCTCAAACTAGGTTGACCTTATGAACACCCTCCCCCCCTCCCCCCTCCCACCACCCCCACCACCACACGCCACCTTCCAGCGTCAACCTCGGCCTAAAAGACACCAGCTGCACCCACGCCAGAGCACAGCAGGCCACCTTACCGCCACCACCAACAACAACGACAACCCCGATGCCTCACCCTTACAAATAGCCATGGCGTCGTGTATGACCCGAGTGTTTGCCGCGTGGGCCATCGTGGTGATCCAATGCCGTACACTGACTTGTTTGTGGAGGGAAACGTTTAATCTTCTCTTTGCATGCTTACTGTTAATGACTGTGATACGCAGTGTGACGCGACAGATCAATTCACGTGTTTTTCGTTTTATATTTCCTTGCTTCGCGTGTTGTCAGAAGTGCCAAAGCAGGTCTTGGAGTGCTAATAAATAAGAAAGGGCGGGTCTCAAGGCATGCGCTGAATACAAGGAAATAAGTCAACACTGCAGTCAACTCGAGTTCACCATCTTCCTTCTGCTCCCTATCATGACGCATTCTGTCGGACCTATACAAGAGCTGGTCATGCGTTGATAATAAATAATAAAAATCAATTTGGGGGTCAAAAGAACGCATGATGTATGAGGCGATGAAGCAATAATAAAACCAATTGGCTGCCACATAAATAAGTGGATCAAGTCGCTGACACCGTACCGCTACACCTGCAGTGGAGGCTCTGCAGGACCTTATTGGAGTGTGTGAAGCGTAGGTATGCTGCCAGGCACGATATTGTATGTAACACCACCAAGGCAGAGTGCACGGCAGTCATCAGCACTCATCAGCACGGCTCAATGGGTGTCGCTTACAATAGTGGATGGACTCACATACATGGGCCATTTCATTAGCCAGCGAATTACTGATGGTGATGACATGAAGACGCAGACCACCAAGCGCACGGTCAACGGCAACACGCTGCTGAGGAAAGTCTCCCTCTGCAGCCACGAGAAGTTGGAGTTATTCAGAATACAGGCACTGCTGTTCTCTACTGCACAACGCTGTGGGCGCGGTACAGGGCGGCCTCCCTAATCCGACTCTCACAGGATCCTCAAGACTGATAAAGTTGTAAGAGTGTAAATATTTCACGAGATTTAGTATCAAAACCAATTGATGTCCTGCAGTTATACTTTTTATACTTTTTTTTTCTTTTTTACTGTTGTCTATATGGCTTGGAACGAAATAAAATTATCATCATTACATTATCATTATTATTATTATTATTATTATTATTATTATTATTATTATTATTATTATCGTTAGCTATTATTATTATTATTATCATTATTAATATCATTATGTTCATACTGATAATTATAACCAGGGACTTTCATTAATAACAATTTTTCCCACTATCGCCGTGCCTTGTGTTGCTCATCGCTGGCCAAATATGTTTTCAGGAATCCCTCCTCTACGCAGTAACCCAAGACCCAATACGTATGTTCGGTTATTCTCTTTGTTTATGTATCCTGACGGCAACCTCAACCACTCTTTTCCTGCTATCCTCTTTCTCTACGCCGCCTGCATGTTGTTGCGCCCATACGTATTTTCATTTATTTCCTGTCTTTGTGTGTTATGACATTTGACCCAACGCTTCCTTCCGCTGTCTTTCTTTACGCTTTCTTTACTTGTTATTTATTCTGGTGCATCCTGACACCAAGCGACATGTTCTTCACTTCTATTCTATCTTTCTTTGTCTCAATTTACGTGTTCGTGACGCGAAACCGAAAACGTTTGTTAACCGGCTCCCATTATTGTGCATTCCCGTCCCACTTGAACACGTTTTTCCCTCTTTCATCCTCCTCGGCGCAGCTTAATGCAGCAAGGAATATATATCTCTTTGTGTATTATACTTTTTCTATGTCAAACCTTACATTTTATTCACTCACTTCCCGTCCCACTTCAACACGTTTTTCCTTCTTTCATCCTCCTCGGCGCAGCTTAATGCAGCAAAGAATATATATCTCTTTATGTATTATACTTTTTCTATGCCAAACCTTACATTTTATTCACTCATTCTACTATATGCATTTTTAATTAAGTTCTCTCTCTCTCTCTCTCTCTCTCTCTCTCTCTCTCTCTCTCTCTCTCTCTCTCTCTCTCTCTCTCTCTCTCTCTCTCTCTCTCTCTCTCTCAATACTGGAAAAACAAAGCGTTTCAAAAACGTTTCAAATTCAAATGTGATACGTTTCTCCCTCTATCTATCTATCTATCTATCTATCTATCAGTGTTTTGTTTTACTATAAATTTCCTAAGACTTTGATATAGCGTACCACACCTTGATTTATCTATGCGTTATTTTTTATATTTCTCTCCTTTCTGGATGACTATATATAAGCTATTTTTTTAACCACATTATTTTGCTGGTGATAACTATATATATTCACCTTGGAAACAACCTAACATACCTGAATATATATACCTGTGTTAATGACTAATCTTTTATACATCTTTGGGTATTCATGGCATTTTCTTCTAAACAATACCTTGCTTTAGTTTTGACTGCTGAGAATCTTTGAGGTGGACCCGACACACTACGTAAGGGAAGGGAAGAGCAGGATAGGCTGTGTTAGGTCAGGCAGAGGGATGGATGGACCGACCGATATATTTTTGCATACGAGACACCACCAAGAGAGAGGAAGCAGACAGGTCAAATTAGTGAAGGGAAAATGTGGAGGGAAATAAATTAAATAGTGGAAAGAAAAATGTCGAGGGGAATAAAGGAAGATAGAGAAAGGAAAAAATGTAGAGGAATATGAATAAGTGGAGTGAAGTGGAAAATTGGAGGGAAAAAACGAAATCAAGAAAGAGAAAAATGTGGAGGAGGAGGTAAGGAGAAGGAGGAGGTGAAGACAGGAAGAGGAAGACGAGGAGAGGAGGAGGAGGAGGAGGAGGTAAAGGAGAGGAGGAGGTAAAGACAGGAAGAGGAAGACGAGGAGAGGAGGAGGAGGAGGAGGAGGTAGAGGGGAAGGAGGAGATAAAGACAGGAAGAGGAAGACGAGGAGAGGAGGATGAGGAGGAAGAGATAAAGACAGGAAGAGGAAGAGGAAGGCGAGGAGAGGAGGAGGAGGAGGAGGAGAGGTTAGCTACAGGTGTTCACAGGTACATAGGGGAAAACAACAACAAAAAAAACAAAAAAAAACACACAATTAACAATAAAAAAAACAAGACCTCGTACCACACTGCCACATCTCTTTTTTTGTGTGTATATATAACGACAGGTGAGTTAGCTACAGGTGTTCACAGGTACATAGATGAAAACAACAACAACAGAAAACAAAAACAAAACCAACAATAAAAAAAACCTCGTAGCCACTGCCACATCTCTTTTTTTTTGTGTGTGTGTGACGACAGGTGAGTTAGCCATAAGTATTCACAGGTGAGGAAAACACACACAGGTAGCTCCTCCTTTTCACCTGGACGCAAACAACTATATTATCTTTTCTCCTTTCTTTAGCGCCTCCACGCTGGCTGTTTGTCCCTTCGCTTCCTTCACCTGACAGATTCTCGTTGTTTTTTATCTTTTTTTTTTTTTTTTGGGGGGGGGGATTGTTTACTCTATCGATTTGGCATTGGTGGTGGTGGTGATGGTGATGGTGGTGGTGGTGGTGCTTAGACTATTCATGTGTTTATGGGGATGATTTCATTTTATTTTTCTCTCTCCTTTGTATTTTTTATTATTTTGGAGTGAGTCAAGTTAGTATTATGTTGTATTTTACCACCTGTGTGTGTGTGTGTGTGTGTGTGTGTGTGTGTGTGTGTGTGTGTGTGTGTGAAAAACGTACATATGCCTCAGGGATATACAATGGAAGAAAAAAAAGTGAAATTCTGCATTACAGGAATTTCTTCGACTCAAGGTTATCGATCACACACACACACACACACACACACACACACACACACACACACACACACACACACACACACACACACACACACACACATTCGTTTTCGGTCACGTGCGTGCGCAGAAAACTCAATCAATTAAGAACAGAAGCCTCGAAGGGTGATGTCACGCGTTTAAATGCCCGCAGCTGGAGGAGGAGGAGGAGGAGGAGGAGGAGGAGGTGAAAATACAGGACGATGGGGCAGAGAAGGTAGACGCAGAGGATAATGGTGACGTAAAGGAAGAAGAGAGAAGAAGGACAAGGACGAGGAGGAGGAGGAGGAAGAGGAGGAGGACGAAGTAGAAGTGGAGGAGGAGGAGGAGGAAGAGGAGACAGGACGGGGAAAGTAGAAGAGGGAAAAGTAGATAAAGACAAGGAGATAGAGAAAGAGTGGGAAAAGAAGGAGGAGAAGGAAGAGGTAGAAATGGAGGAGGAGAGAGAAGAGGAAGAGGAGGCAGTAGAATTGGAGGAAAAGGGGGTGAAGACAGGAAGACGAGAGGGTAGAGGAGGAAAAAACGAAGAAGGATAGGAGGAAAAGGACGAGAAGAAGGAAAAGGAGAAGATGGAGGAGAAGAAGGAGGGGAAAAAGCAGGAGGCGATGGAGGTCACTTTGCATGATGGCGTCAGTTTTTGCCAGCAGGACCCACTTAGCGTTGAGGCGCGGCAGACATTGCGAGGCGCCGGGGACGTCAAACAACATTTCCCCTTGAAGGACAGGTGGAAAGGTCCGTAAGAAGGCAAGACTAAACCGCCGACGACGTGTGGCAACGAGACGGGAGGGGGTGAGTGGAGGATCTGCTATATAAATGAAGGAATCGTCGGGGCAGGCCACAGTCCCCGGTTACGTTCCCGCCTTGTAAGCGTCCAGCACCTCACACACACACATCACTACCATGAGTTCCGGTGAGTGCTAGCCTGTATGCTGCCGAGGAGTGCCTGTTAACTAGAGGCGTATGTGTGTGCGCGAGACTCAAAGTGCTGAAAGAGTTGAGTGCATCGGTTTGGAGTGAGTGGAAAGAGGCGTGTTATTCCTTTAGTTTCTTTATGTACGCAATACTTAATGCTAAAAGAGTTGAGTGAGAGGGAAAGATAAGAGAGTTGTGTACGTACGGTTGATATGCTATAAGATTATACATATTGCTTGATGCTTAAGAGTCGAGTGCATCGGTTTGGATTGAAAGGGAGAGTTGTGAGCGGTTGTTATTCCTGTAGTTTCTTATACATAATACTTGAAGTTATAAGAGTTTAGTGCACTGGTTCAGAATGAGAGCGAAAGAGGGGGAGCTGTGTGCGGTTATTTTTTTAGCTTCTTATACAGTATACTTTATCCAGACGATAGATGGAAGGAGAGTCGTGTGCGGTTGTTATTCGCTCAGTTACATAAATAAAATGATTCAAACTACAGATGGTTTACAGCGATTCGAATACGTATAAAACACAAGACATCAATTTAGAGGAGACACAATGGGGAACGTGCAGTCATACCAAGACAAATTGTATGGACATGTCATAAGAAGACACGTTGTAGACAAGGTTCAAATACTGTTGGATGCCTGGAGAGGTACAGGATATTCTCCAACCCTTTTGTATCTAGCGAACTTTTTGTATATTTTTCTTTTGTCTTGAGTCTTAAAGTTATTACCAACTCAAAAACTAACGGTAGCTTCAAAACTCTTTTCGCATTCGTTAAGTGCGATATTCTTTGATTCCAGTTGTATTTTTTTTATTTGACCTATGTGTGCAATACCATTTCTTACAACAACAAAAAAATAACGTTATATGTTGCCGATAATCGCGTCAAAGTGACCCATATGAAGCGCGCAGGGAACGGGGTCAGGCACACTGGTTGTTGTTGGAATTGGTCTCAGGGAATAGCGCCGGAGGGAGAGCTTGTAACATGGGCGTAAATGAAGTACCACGAAATTCGTCTTGCCATTTTCACAGGAATAAGAAGGAGCGATGATTGGAAGCAAAAAGAATTGAGAAAAATAATAAATTGTAACAAAAGAGCAATAGTTGAAATCTGAAAATAATTATAAACTATGGAAAATGGTTGAAAAATGCAGGTTGTGGTGATGGTCATGACTTGAGAAGAATATTGAAACTGAGAGTAAGAAAAAAATGTGTAGGAAAACAATGGGAAAACGAATAACTTAAACCTCGCCTCAGAGCACGTGGAGGATGGGAATGAAGGGAAATATTGTACTGTTTAATTACAGTATACGCGATGAAGAGGAATGAAGGGAAGAATGTTATATTTGACAGCAGAATACACAAATAACAGGAATGAACGGAAGGGTCGGAATGAACGGAAGGGTCGTTATGATTGCAAGGAATGAACGGAGGAACTGTAATGTTTGACAAGAGTGAACAGAAGTATTGTCATGTTTGAGGGCAGAATACGTGAATGACAGGAATGAAAGAAAGAAATGCAATGTTTGACAGGACTGAACGGAAGAATTGTAATGTTTGACAGGAATGAACGAAAGAAATTCAATGTTTGACTGCAGAATACATGAATGACAAAAATGAAAGAAAGAATTGTAATGTTTGACAGGAATGAACGAGAGAAATTCTGTCTGATTGCAAAATACATGAATGACAAAAATGAAAGAAAGAATTGTAATGTTTGACAGGAATGAACGAGAGAAATTCTATGTCTGATTGCAAAATACATGAATGACAAAAATGAAAGAAAGAATTGTAATGTTTGACAGGAATGAACGAGAGAAATTCTATGTTTGACTGCAGAACACAAGAATGACAGGAATGAACGGAAGAATTGCAATGTTTGACACGAATAAACGAAAGAAATTATACGATTAAATGCAGAAGACATGAATGACAAAAATGAAAGAAAGAATTGTAATGTTTGACAGGAATAAACGAAAGAAATTTTGTTTAACTGTAGAATACAGGAATGAACGGAAGAATTGTAACGTTTGACGGAAATGGACGAAAGAAATGTAATGCTTGATGACAGAATACATAAAAGAGGAATGAACGAAGCATTGGAATGTCTTGACTACAGAATACATCAAGGAGAGGAATGTTATAGTATAGCTTCATTTCCTTATACTCTGATTCCTCTAAGCCCCACCTTCTCTTCTTTTCCAACACTAACACATTGCAAGCTTTAGTAGATATATAAGATTGAGTGAAGTAACAGGATAGAAGGAAAAAAGTGGTATAGTTAATTTCAGTACAGGTTCGTATGTTACATACCGAACGAATCCCTTTGAACCCCACCTTCTCTTCTTTTTTACGTTATTGACACATGACAGGCGTTATATAGCACGTGTAATAGATGAAGTAAAGAAAATGAATAGTAAAAAAGGGTTATAGTTATTTTTAGTCTAGTTTAATTTTCTTATACAAGGCAGATTCCCTTGAACCCCACCTTCTTTTCTTTTTCACATTATTGGCACATGGCAGGCGTTATATAGCACGTGTAATAGATGAAGTAAAGAATGTGAATGGTAAAAAAAGGGTTATAGTTATTTTTAGTCTAGTTTCATTTTCTTATACTTGGCAGATTCCCTTGAACCTCACCTTCTTTTCGTTCTTTATACTAACACACGGCCAACTTCAATAGTTATCAGGAAACGTACAAAGAAGGAAACAAGAAGAGTGCATTACTTAGAGGCAGATGGCATAAATCGAGGTAAAGTTTGGCATATGCTATAGCTGCGCGTGGCCTCGGTACTAATCTCCGTCACATTGGGCCCTGTGTTTGTGCCGGGAAAGGGAGCAGCAGGATAGACTGTGCTAGAGCTGGCGGAAATATTGACAGATTGAACGATTTATATTTGGTTTGAAAGATACGGTAGTCTGTGTTAGGATTGATGGATGAACTGACTGATATTCACTAGGTTACGTCAATACTAGCGGATCAAAAGAGTATAAGACAAGAGTAAAATATATATACACTTAACAATTTCTTATGTGGCCCTGACTCCGGATACCATATGGAGTGATAAAGGAAAATAGAAAGAAAGAATAAAAGACGAAAAATAGATCAACACTTATTACCAATGGGGTTCAAAATCGTGACACCAAATGGAAAAAAACGAAAAAGAAGAAAAAAACACACATTAACACTTATTCCCAATGTGGTCCAAATTCCTGACACCAGATGAAGTAACGAAGGAAACATAAAGAAGGAAAAAAATATCGACAGTTATTTCCTGTGTGGTTCTAAATACTGACACCAGATGGAGCAATAAGGAAATAGAAGAGAAGACGAAACAACAACAAAAAAAGCATAAACACATACTCCCAAGGGTCATACTTCACGGCAGCCACTATAAATAAAATTCGTTTGCGCCACCAACAGGCTGGGTCGTCCAAGAGACCTCTCAAGAAAGCCTACCGGCGATATAGGCAACCCCTTAAAAAATATCTATAATTCTAACTCATAACATTAGACTGAGATGAAGAAAAAGCTGAATAAGGAAGGAAGGAAAGATGAAGAATAAGCTGAGTAAATAGAAGGAAGGATGGAAGGAAAGATGAAGAAAAAGTTGAGTAAAGAAGGAAGGATGGAAGGAAAGATGGAGAATAAGCTGAGTAAAGAAGGAAGGATGGAAGGAAAGATGGCGAATAAGCTAAGTAGAAGGAAGGAAAGAAGAAGGAGAAGGAGAAGACGCTTGCTCTGTCTGCCTGGCGGGGGAAAGAGGAGGACGAGGCTGCGAGGTCAAAGAATACCGGCGATACAGGCAACCCCTTAAAAAATATCTATAATTCTAACTCATAACATTAGACTGAGATGAAGAAAAAGCTGAGTAAAGAAGGAAAGATGAAGAATAAGCTGAGTAAATAGAAGGAAGGAAAGGAAAAAAAGAAGGAGAAGAAGGAGAAGCTGTCTGTCTGGCGGGGGAAAGAGGAGGATGAGGCTGCGGGGTCAAAGAACACGACCAGCCAGCCAGACAGTCCCCAAGGCCGTCAGCACGCATGCGGCGGCGCTGTCTGGCCCTAATGCTCTTGGCTGGACCTAATCAAGAATGCACGACAGTCTGAGGGGGGAGGGGACAGGGACAAGTGGAGGAAAGTGGGATATAAATAGTAGCAGTGGTAGTTGAAGTAATAGAGAGAAGAAGGAAGAGGAGAATTATTTATAGTAGAAGTAGTAGAAGTAGTAGTAGTAGTAGTAGGACGAGGAGTAACTGTAGAAGCACCAGAAGTAGTAGAAGTAGTAGTGGTAGTAGTAGTAGTAGTAGGAGTAGTAGTAGTAATAGTAGTAGTAGTTTTAGTTAGATCTTTAAAATACATTCCACTCCCAGTTTTTCATTTAACAGTTATCCTCATCTTTCTACCGAATAACAAGAAAATACACCAAAACTTCGCAGGAACTCCGTCTATCCATCAAACGTATTATAGGATCGCGTGAAAAACTCTACGGACATCCCTTTCCCAATTTCACACCACCTACTACGTCTTATTGTCAGCCAAGGATTCTTCTAAATGCCATTCTCGAGGCTGTACCATGTCGCAAGGGACTATTTTAACCTGAGTCGCCTTTCCTTCACTGATAAATAACTAGATACCAAGTAGCGTCAGACATACGGTTCTTACCTTTCAATATCTTCTTTGGAATAGGTGGATTTATAATATATTAGCTGTCTGCCTTTCTTCCTTCGTCGCTGACTCTCGTACATTTGTTTATTTTCCCTTTCACAACTCTCTCTCTCTCTCACACACACACACACACACACACACACACACACACACACACACACACACACAACGCCCTCCTATCAGAAAGGTTGCAAATAGGTCGTGAAAAATTAAAAGAATGTAACAGGCATAATAATAATAATAATAATAATAATAATAATAATTTAATCCTTTCAGAGGCCGAAGTCAAGGTTGCTGAGGAGACGAAGCAGGAGGAGAAGGAGGAGGTGAAGGAGGCGGCGAAGGAGGAGACCAAGGAGGAGGCGGCGAAGGAGGAGAAGAAGGAGGAGGACACGAAGGAGAAGGCGGCAGAAGAGACCAAGGAGGAGGCGAAGGAGGAGGCGAAGGAGGAGGTGAAGGAGGAGGCTAAGAAGGAGGAGGAGAAGGACAAGGAGGAGGGGAAGGACGGTGCGTGAGTATGAGACGAGAGGAGCGTCATCGGGTTGTCGTTTTTTTCCTTCTTTTTTTCCTTCCTTTCTTTTTTTTATAATCATTTTTTTCTCGTTATTTTTTCCTTCTTTTTTTTCCTCCCTTTCTTTTTTTATAATCATTTTTTTCGTTATTTTTTCCTTCTTTTTTTCCTTACTTTCTTTTTTTATAATCATTTTTTTCGTTATTTTTTCCTTCTTTTTTTCCTTCCTTTCTTTTTTTATAATCATTTTTTTCGTTATTTTTTTCCTTCTTTTTTTTCCTCCTTTCTTTTTTATAATTATTTTTTTCCTTCCCTTTTTTTATAATTATTTTTCTCGTTATTTTTTCCTTCTTTTTCCCTCCCTTTCTTTTCTTTATAATTATTTTTCTTGTTTTTTCCTTCTTTTTCCCTTCCTTTCTTTTTTTATAATTATTTTTCTCGTTTTTTCCTTCTTTTTCCCTTCCTTTCTTTTTTTATAATTATTTTTCGTTGTTTTTTCCTTCTTTATCCTTCCTTGCTTTATAAACTTTTTCTCTTTTACTCATTTTCCTATTTTTTTTTCTTATTTATTTTTTCCTGTAATTTTCCTTGTTCCGTATATTTTACTCTATTTTTATCTTTTTTTTTCTTCCTATTCTTTCCTTTATAACCTTTTCTTTTTTTATATTGATTTTCCTGTTATTTTTTTATGATCGTTTTCTTCCTTTTTTCCTCCAATTCATCTTTCTTATGATTTTCCTTTTTTCTACAAATTTTTGTCCCCTTCCTCTCCTTTTATGATCCTTTTCTTCCTTTTTTCTCTACTTTATCTTTCTTACAATTTTCCTTTTTCTACATATTTTTTTCCCTTTTCTAATAATACTCCTCTTTCTTTTCTTATTTTGTCTTCAGTTTTTTGTCTCCATCTTCCTCTTCTCTTTCTCGTTTTACAATTATTTTTCTGTTATTTTTGTCTCCTTCATTTATTTATAATACCGTAACCTTCCTCTCTTGTTTATAATCACTTCCCTGTTTTCTCTAATTTATCTATTTTTGGAACCTTCCTTTTCTGCATCCTTATTCTCTCTTTTCTATAATCATTTGTTTTTCTTCCTCTTCCTCCACTGCTTTTATTTTTCCCGCCTCTTTTATAGCTATAGATACCGTAATATATTTTGTTTCTTTACCACCTTCTTTTTTACTATATACTTTTTTCTTGTTTCTCTTCTCTCATTAAAATCACTAGATACTATTACTATGGCACCATTCCTACCGTAGTATAACATAACGTTAATATTACCTTGAGAACAGTTATCATTCACCGTTCAGTAATACTCGTCGTAGGTACGTTAACAAGACAACCTTAACCGAGTCTTATCCTCCTTTTTTCCGCCGCAGAGAGTGACAAGCCCGCTGAAGACAAGCCCGCCGAGGAGAGCCCGGCGGCCCCTGAGGAGACGAAGAAGGAGGTGGCGGCGGAGGCACCCAAGGCGGCGGCAGAACCCGAGTCTTAATACCGTCCCTCCCTCCCTCCCCCGCCACCCTTCCTCCCTACCTTTGGGCGCCACGAGCTGCTTTGGTCCCCGCCCTCACCCCCTGGGAAGGTCCTACGAGTCTACTGCTTCTTCGTCTTAGTGGCATCAGTTCGTTCTCAATCACTGCTGTTTGAGTTGGCGAAATTGTTCCTCTCTTTCGTTTTACTTATTATATTATCTGCTACTGTGATTCCCCTTTCCCTCTTTCTCCGGATCAGTCTCCTTCCCTCTCCCTCTTCTCCTCCTCCTCCTCCTTCCACTCCATACTCTCGGGCCTGGGAAGTCTATATATATATGTGTTAAGGTGAGGGATTCATAGACACAACACAATGCTTTGTAAACCCGTCATGCATTCCTGCCACATATAAACTCCTTCCAACCATACCTATCAACAACGGTGCTCTCTCGGACGTCGTTCACTACATACAGCAAGGTGAAAAAAAAAGGTTTTAACAGCAATAATCTGTCGAGCTTTAAGTAGGTGAGGCATTATAGTATTCTCCGTTTCCTTTATCCCCTCGTTCGCATTAGTCTAGGTGCTCAGATTAACTTGACAATCAGATCAATGGCTGTTAAATAGTCTTAAGTGTTTGTCCTTCCAGTAATATTATACCCGATTGCAACAGTATCACGTTTGCAAGTCTCGTTTAGCCAGTTTTCCTTGCTCTCATCGCGTGTTCTTGGCTTATAACAACACAGCACTGCCGGGAGGTCCAGTTCGTGGCCCCCGAGCGTGTGAACAGACTGAGGCTAGGCTGAGTGGTTCCTATGTTCTGATTGGTCAACAAGAGCAAAGCGTTTGTATCCCTGAACCGAGTGTGTCTTGAAGATTCCAGGTGTGAGAGGCGAGTCTTGATTAACTCTAGTCGTGTTGATGCACCAGTAAACACCCCACAAGTGTCTCATTTGCCTTATTTTGTCTATTTGTTTATACTTTGTAATTTAAATTAACAGGGCATAATTTTTTCCTTCCCTAGTTTTGAAAGATAAACTTCACCCTAAAAAAATATCAACTTAACTTCAGTAGAAAGACCATGTAATTTTCACTTCCCGATTTTCAAAAGATTGGCAATATAATATAAAAAACAGCTACCCCTGAAATGGCAGACGAGCGAAGTGGGTCTGCATATAGCGAAAAGTAATAATCTTTGAGCTTTGTTCGGTTGACAGTGTTTCGCTTTTTGGGACCGATACAGCACCCATAGATGGTGTTAACATCAGACCTGTGGCTACCGCAATAATATGGTTCCATAGTGGAGCAGGAATGTGGCTGGGTGTTTATTATGTCATAGTTCACAATTTACCTGCGGCAAAAATGTCACGTCATTCATCATGTATTGCGTCGCCTTAGAGAAACTGTACCATGGCGTTAGCTCGAGGACGAAATTTTCCCTGTCCTTTTACTACCTTCCTGTACTCAAATATTTCCCTCACACGGTCGAAAACACGGCCATGCTCAAGCCCTCACTAACCCCGTGACTGAAAATATACACTTTGCTTTATGAGTTCGTGTCACGTTATTTGTCAATCTGCTTCCTTTATATTACCTGTACCAAATCAATGCTGGTGTAAAATTTAATATTAACGTTGTGTGTGTAGGTGAGTGCGGTGCGCAAGCGATGGAATCTGAAGATGTGAATTGTGTGAGGTGGATGTTTGTTTCTCTCATGTTCTGCAAGTTTGAATACATAAATAACACTTCTTGTATGGGTGTGGTGAGAGAAAGGAATAAACACTGAATGGAAAACAAGTCTTCTGTGAGGTCATTATTTTTTTAACCTTACCCTTCCTCCCCCCCTCATCCCTTCCCTGACTAATCCTATGAAGGAGAGCTTACTGGTGAAAAAAAAAATCGAACTTCAAGTATTTAGTTATCGTATAAACCAGACAATAAAGACATTTCAAATATCTACAAATCAATGGTGTAAGTACAAGGGGGTGGGTTGGTGGAGGGGGTTCTGGATCCCCTTAAACCAGATATAGATTGGACCCAACCGTGGGGCCCCATGATAATCTGAGAGAATGAAAATGGAAGGTGATTCGGTATAAGTTGCATGATTGTCAAGGCACTGGACCCCACCAAAAATAAAAAGGGGCACCAAAATTATTAGGCTATGGCCCCATCGCTAACTGCGCCGCTGGTGTGTGTGTGTGTGGGGGGGGGGTAGTCCATGACATTTTCCCCGGCTGATGTGACCCCAGCATCCACCAGCGTCAGCCTCAAGTTCTGCGGCGGCTATGTTGATATGGGTCTGGGATTCACTATTAACTTTACTATTAAGAGTTTAGAAGTCCTCGCCAGCACTCCCAAGTTAATACCATAGTTAATAGTAGGTATTAGGCTAATAGTTGTTAAGGATCCACTTTGAGAGTGAAGTTAATACTAAAGTCGAAAGTTAATACCAAGTTTAGTTTTAATAGTTGTCGAGGATACGGGCCCAGGCTGTTCCTTTGAGAGTATGATCTAGCTGACTACGAGGGAATTTTTAAGACAAGAGCATCCATTCTAATTTGGCCAACAACCTCCCTAAACCCCACAAAAATAGCCTCGTAGAAGTCTTGTATCCCCGTCCTCCTCTCTCCCCCCCATAAAAATAGCCTCGTACATTGTTTTCCTGTTCCCCTCCTTATCCCCCACCCATGAAGCTAGACACGTATTATAGTTGTCTTGTAATTATATTCCCCTCCCCTCTACACTCAAACGAACTAAAGAAAAAGGAAGAAAAGATATTTAATGGAAGAAACCAATACTAAAAAACTGGAAGCGGGGACAACATACACATACAAGGAGTGGTGGACAGATACATACTTGTGGACACATCTGCAGCACTTAGGGGATTAGCAATTTAGCATGTATTTCTTTTCCTCCTTTAGGTATACCCGTGACATGCACTGCCTCGCCGCCTCCTGTGATCGTGTCGTCTGCTTTGCTTACACGCTTAATCCATGCCTGTCACTCCTCTTCACTTGTATTTCTGAGTTTTTAACACTCACTCCTTGTTCATTTTTCTGGTCTTTACGAAGGTTCACTCCCAGAGGTCAATATGTCAGGTCAGGGGTTCAGGAGGGCACACACAACCTTACTTCCTAAAATTAAATTCACTCGATCGTCTTCACTAATCAATCTTAACACTCACTTCATGTTCTCTTTTCTGGTATTTACAAAGGTTCACTCCCAGAGGTCAATATGTCAGGTCAGGGGTTCAGAAGGGCACACACAGCCTTACTTTCTTGAATTAATCCACTATCGCCTTCACTAATCTATTCCTCAGTTTTCATGTACACACTTCATGTTCTCTTTTCTGGTCCTTATGTAGGTTCACTCCCAGAGGTCAATATGTCAGGTCAGGGGTTCAGAAGGGCACACACAACCTTACTTTTATTAATCACGAAAGAGTTAGGGACACACCATCCTCCCCCACCTGGAGTAAACAATGCAACTCCGCCCTCGTATGGAGTATGCTTCTCACACAGCTCTTCGCCTCATCAGCTCTCCTCCTCTTACTGATAGTCTTCTACCTCTTAAATTCCACCGCCATGTTGCCTCTCTATCTTCTATCGATATTTTCACACCGACTGCTCTTCTGAACTTCCTAACTGCATGCCTCCCCCCCCCTCCCGCGGCCTCGCCACACACGACTTTCTAGTTTCTACTCAAGCTCATCCCTTTACTGTCCAAATCCTTTAGGCACGTTGCCAGCCAAAGTTTTCTGCCATCATTAAGAATTCCACACACTCTGGGACTAGTAAGACAGATGGGACCGCCGAGACCATGCAAAGGTATAGTGCAGGCCCCTCACGTTATCTTTACCACCTCCAGTTAGTATTGAAATGGGCCCTCCTTAGCTGCCCCCTTCAGTAGAAAAAAATAAAATAAAATAAAATAAATAAATAAACAAAAAAAGGTATGAAAAAAAAAAAAAGATAGATAGACTGAGACATAGAGGCAGGCATATATACATACAGCCTGTTAAAAAAAAAAAAAGAAAAAAAAAAGGATAGATACAGACTGAGACATAGAGGCAGGCATATATACATACAGCCAGTTAAAAAAAAAAAAAAAAAAGGATAGATACAGACTGAGACATAGAGGCAGGCATATATACATACAGCCTGTTAAAAAAAACAAAAAAAAACTTACCTGCTATTACTTTTCATGATGATGTACAAGGCAAGGGTAATGAAAGATATTATAAATATGATTAACAGATCAATTATGTCAAACCATATCAATTCTTGTCACTCTCCAACAGCATTAAGTTATGATGTCACAACCTTGCTTAACAAAATGGAAACTATGCATCCATCATTACAATAAGCTAGCAAAATATACATGTTCATATATTCACCTGCATACTGAAGTTTTCCCAACCATACAAAGACAAATATCAACAGTACACTTAGCAGTTTTTAACCCAGTAGCAGCGACGGGCCAAATTTTTGCCATGATATAAACCCCCAAAAATATATGATGCATAAACTGATCACAAATGCATTGATATATATTATGAAATGGTTTGCGTGAGTGATGATTTTTTCTCATTAATTTGCTTAGGTTAGGTTAGGTTAGGTTAGGTTAAGAAATATGATCCTCGCAGCTACCAGGTTAAGCTTACTTACAGAACTGCCGCTATATGAAAATATATACTAATACAATTGGAACCTTGCCATCAGCATTGATATTTTATTAAGCTAATGCAAAACTATAAAGTAATATACCTAAGAGGCATATATCAAATCATTGAGGTATGCATTTTGAGTAGAAACTTTTCATTAAGTACAATTCAGATACATTTGATTATAAAAATGTTTTCACCCACATGATGTCCGTCAGTTTGAGAAATATACACAACTGACTGTGACGGTCTCAGGGTTATGAAAGCTACATTATTTTTTGAGCCAGTGGTCACTACGCTACATGTGCTGCCGTCCAGCATCCTTCAAAAATATTCTGTATGGCAAGTTTTGTTCCTCAACCTCTGACCTGTGTATTGTGACAGCAGGAATCATGTTGGCAACTGTCATTATCTGTTTTTGTAATCACCAATAAATTACATGTTGATGATAAAGCATATTTAGTTCTTCTTCATCCTTGTCTAAGTTCATGTTGAAAGTCACGAGGAGCACTGTCTGGGCAGGTCAAGGCGGCCACAACAAGGCTGCTGCCATCTAGTGAGCAGAGGTCATGACACTCAATGAAGGTGTTGAAAGACCATTCCGTTATTATTTCATACCATAAGTGAACGCTTGTTTCCACCTTGCATCACAAAACTGGGTGGGAAGTCTTGTAGCCAAATATAAAGGTCTTTTGGTATTTTAAACCAGTAGGTAATGGTTTCTGGTGTCATAGTTTTTTGGCACCTACATGTTTTTTGTTTAGGACAATAACTACCAGGTGCAATGCATTACCAGAAAATTACAAATATGGTAAAAAAAATAACATACAAAACAGAATGTAACAATAATTAACCCATAAAAATAAAGAAATGATTTCATTATATTTTGGTTTACTTGTGAACACTCCACTAAATTAAATTAGAAATATATATCAATGGGTAATCAAGTACCACATAGGCCTGTCAAACCTCCCTCTCGTCATGGTCACACCCTGTCCCCTTTTCGTCTCAACATATGCGTGGGTTGCCTAAAATGACGTGAAAAAAGAAATCCAATGAAAAACTAGAAAAATTACACCCCTGCTTCATGCATAGCCAACACAAGACATCCAAATGAAACATGAAGAAGCATAGCCTTCACTCTTATGGCACTGTATAGTCACCTTTATCAATAAGCTAGAGATACAATCTTTGGTTAATGTTGCCCTACAGCACACCAATGTTAGACTTGTCATGTTCAGTCTGCACACGGTCTGTTAGTAAAATGTATATAAATAAGCAACCCAAAATGCCTACACTCGGCAAATGGGAAATAAACACTACCTCTGCTGAGTCCTGATACTTTTCCTTGCATCATACGCGTTACGATTTCAAGTATTCTATAAGTCATTATCCGCACAAACAGTCTGTCTGTACTTCTGTCTTAAGTAACCGAAAGTCATCAATTCAATCCAGACAAAAGAACTGTCCTTGATCCTCCCAATTAATCTTGTTTGAGAAAGAATCTTATGAATACAAAACATACAGATGATACAAGTGTTAGTATTCGGCAAAACCATCAGCAGTTAACAGTTATACCCTGTAGATATTGTGTATACTATTATGTATACTCGGTGTCATTCATGTGCAAGCTGACTCCTGCGTACTACTTGTGAGGATGCAGGGAACAGCCAGGCATCGAGGAGCAATGGTGGTGATGATAATGTAAATATATGAAGCAGTCAGTAGAAGTAGAAGTAGAAGATGAAAAAGAAAAAAGAAGAGCGAAGAAGGAGAAGAAAAGAAAAAGAAGGAAAAGGATAAGAAAAGAGAGAAGAAAAAGAAATAGAAAAAAAATAGAGAAAAAGAAAGAAGAAAATGGACAAGAAGAATAGAAGAAAAAGAAATAGAAAAAGAAAAGAAAATTAAAAAGAGAAAAAGCAGCTCTTGGCTAGTTTTCATGACCTGTCATTCATAAATCCCTCAAAAACTTCACTAACATACAACCCTAGAATGCAACGACTGCTCAAAGGACTTACATACATTGAAAATCAAGTCACTATAGAATACACTCAAGACCTTTTGCACTAAGAAAAATCGCAAGTAGATAATATTAACGTGATGGAAAATATACCTTGAAAATGCATCCATATAAGTGGTGTCAAAGCAGAGAGCGAAAGACATATAAAAAATTAATCTATCAGCAACACTTACCATCCTAACATTCACATTAATCTAGTGTGGAATCAGTATTTTCATGCCCACCATCCCTTCCCCTTGCATGATACCTTTGTGATTATTATTTAAGCTGTTATTTCAGTATCATGCTACCAAGTCCATAACACAGCAGACAGCCTTTGTTAACCCGTCTGCTGTGATTGGCACGGATTTCACCTTTACTGGTAGCCTGGTAATATATAGTTCCAGGTCTTATTGTGCCTCTGTGGTGGATAGTGGAGTGTTTCCCATGTGGTATTGGGGTGCTGGATATCCCCTCCCAAGGTGCATGACTTTACATTTTTCCTCATTGAATTGAAGCAGCCTTGGTGATGTCTTCTTGTAGGAAATTCGCAGTCACGGGGTTAAGGACCAAGAGGCCTTCTACTCGCCAGATGCTGGGTGGAATGTCAAATGATCAAGATAAACCTTCATTGAGGGCACTAGATGGATGTCGGTGGGAGTGACGGTCATAATGCTGTGTCTGCAAAAGAAAAACAAGCATAAGAACTAGAAACTTGAGCCTCTAAGACTTTCAGTGCCATTCTGAGTATATAACTTCTGTCTGTATTTACTGTATCCATAATGTGTACAAGTCTTGGTCATGTATTTCATTACATGCATTGCTAAGCTGAAGTCTATATCAACAACATCAAAGGGACAAAAAAGATCTCACAGGGTCACAAAATAGGCCATACTTACAACAAGGAACTGCATCACAAGCACAGGAAAACATTCACGCATAAATCATATTCATAATTTTTCCCTTTATAGAAATTTATTATAAAAAAGTTGGCTATGTGGTGTTCTCCAGGTATTGCTACACGACTGATCCAATACAGACTGCCGGAACATCTCTCCTTAATGATAAACAGCAACGGCCCAGCAACACTAAGTCGGTCCTCATGAAATCTCACACCTTGTCACTGCCTTGTCTTGTGATAGGGAGACAAAGATTCAAGTATTTTCAAGGTGATACTGCTTCAACATATTCATTCTCAAAGGAAAAATTTAGACAGGAATCCCTTCCCTGCCAATAAACACAATACTCGTGACACAAGCGGAAACATTCAGGCCACACCATGAACCATACATGGATGTTATTCACAGCTTGGCGCCAGGTAAGGATGTTATAAGATATATTAGCATCATCCACATCATTAGTCCCTTCCTGTAGCCACAAACAACACTGTATAAACATTCACACATGTATGCAACAATTCTGCATACCTAACCTAGATTTTATTTGTACATGAAAATTTTGTGGTTTCCTCAAAGTGCTGAAAATACAGAACATTTTGCTAATTTCTGAAAGATGCTTCAGGAATATGACACTCAGATACTTTGAGAAGGCAGTGATCACTTGCATCCCTTTGAACATTATTCAAGGTCCACAAATAATGATATGGAGACTACACTTCTTATTTCATGAGTACACACTTCATTCATGTTAATCTTGATATGCATCACAGGTTAGGGTCCAGGGAATATGAATAAATTTAATTTTCATTCACAGACACTTGTCAAAGGCTGTGTGCATGCATGCATCATCAAGGTCAAGTAAGCAGACTGGCAATCAGTGGCATAAACAGGTGGTCAGTCAGTGATTGGACTCCAGAGCTCACTCAGCCAAGTCCTTGACGACTGAGGGTTTAAACAATCAGGATGTCTTTCAGTGTCCTTAAAGATGATGCAATCTCCGGGAAGTCCATGATGATTAAGCAAAGAAAAGTGGCTCTTGTATATGATGTTTATCCTTTACTGTGAGCAGTGAATATCAAACCAAAGAATATTGTATTGACTGGACTGAGTAACTGACAGACCTAGGACAATTTTGTGAAACATTACATACCAAGAAAATATGAGGCTATTACTTGGTGGCTTTCTATCATATAATGCAGAAAAAAAACATTTGTTATTCAGAGTTCTCCCTCCATTAAATATTTCTGAGCCACAAACACACCATCATAACAATAATAATTCCTGCTTAGGATGATAAAGTCTGCTAAATTCTTGGTTACAATACAAACTAAAAACCAAGCGCCTGATATTATTAAAGTGACACGGAGTGAATTAATACTGACAGCGATGTAACAGTTATTGGTAAGCACACTCATGAGGGTGTTAGGGGCATTCCTTACTGAGTGATTCCCAGGCTCCATGTCAGCCGAAGCATTACTGTGGAGGGCTGTGTTCCATAACCTTGTCAAAACTGTATCACAACAATTAATCGACGTAGTGAAAACAGACAGCAGTCAATAAGAATGCATGGAACTCTTACTCAACAGAAATTAAGTATTAAATTAAATTGGCCATCACTGCAGTAAAGCTTAAGACTGGTTTACATGATGGACAGCCGACATGACTCACAGCCTGGCCACGATGGGTGCCACACAGCCACAGCGCATCACTACCAACATTACAGCTTCATTTTGTACAGTTAGTTGTTGGGGTTCACACAAGAAATGAGAATAAAAGAAAAAAGGATCTAAAGGAAACTAAACCACTGTAACATCTGAATTGCAAAGAAGTGGGATGTTCAAAGTGCCTTCCAGGGGCTGAGAAATCCTGCACAGCAGGCAGTGACGGCGAAGCACAGAGGTAAAGCAAATACAAACACTTAAGACGGAGGCTTGGAAATGTTAACTTGCAAATGACAACCAACCTTATAATCTTTACCAAATATCTCAACATGAGAAGCAGCATCACCAATCTTCATGAACACACAGCAGAGAGAAGTGCTGCAGGACCAACACCAAGAGGATCAATGCCTGGACCCTCCACAGCCCACAAGCTCACCACACCTCCCCCTCTTGGGTGCTCTCAGGATTAAATTCATAGCATACAAATGTTCTATTTTGATACTTCCCGCAATCTCTTCTGTATCTTTGAAGTAATGTATGAACTTTGAAAAAAAAGAAGAAAGATGAATGAAATCCTTAAAGCAGTCCCTTTGAGACCATTTTCACTTACTGATAAACTTGAGAAGAATTAACCCAACCCAATTTGTGATATGAGTCATCAGTTTGTTGGTAATTATCAGCAAATTCCAACAATAGAACTGGAATATGGAAAGCATTCTGTCTTTGGCATCAACCATGAATGAACGCATTTTTTGCTGTTCATTTCTACATAAGTGTGATGAGACTAGATATTGCAAATAGTAGCTGAATTTTAGCATATGGTTAAAATGGCTGTTTGGAGTGTGTGTGTGTGTGTGTGTGTGTGTGTGTATTTCTGCATGTATGTATAAGGCAAAACATTCACATTACACCTGCGTTAGAGGAGTTCTCGGCTCCCTCGTTCACGCTGACTTGCAGGACCCGGGTGGAGGCGGTGGTGGCGGTGGACCTCCTGAGGGCGGCACGGATGGTCCGGTGGGAACCCCCGGCCACGATGAAGGCCAGCAGCCCGGACAACACCGTCAGGATCCACACCGTCGGGATGGTCACGGAGTACCAGGGGTTCAGGAGGGTCTGGAAGGGGAGAGGAGATGGATTCTTTATCAACTCCATTATAATAAATTTAGTGCAATCACTTGTAATACAACTGGGTTATGTTTCTAAAAAATCAATTGTGAAGTGAAAGGTTTAATGGGATTATGATCCTAGCCATTCAAAATTGATGAGAAATTAAACATAAATGACCCCCCCATTAAACAAGTGCATTTAATTGAAATAATTGCCTAAACAAAATGAAAAACTGTTGAGTCCCAGGTAGCACGCCATGTTGTTCACTCCTTGATCTTCACCATGATGTTTTAGAATGTTCAGCTTCACCTGGTGTGTAAGACTCTTCCTTTGTCTTTTGCCCTGGACACTGACTGACACATTTAGATGCAAATACTACTGTAGCAGAAAAACAGACCTTTGATCAAACAGAAACACTTTGTGGCTGGAGAAATGCAAGAATAACGTATAGACGTGTTGGATTGCAAACCAAGACTGATACTAGCATGGGTAGGGAACACTCTCCAGCGTGTGGTGCAGCGATCATGTGACTGCACCGCCTCTCACAGACTGAATACACAAGAGATAGAAGTGGATCATAAAGGAGATTTTTGGTAGGAAACAGACACACAAAAAATAATGTAAACTAAAAAGTAAAGGTCACTGCTAAACAACAATAGTCAACAGCCAGACCAATCCAAGAAAAAAACAACTGTAAAAAATAGAGATAAAAGGTTACAAGTCCACTCACAATGCAGGAGGCCAAGAGGTGACACAGGATGACATAGGCCAGCTGTAGGTAGGCCCGGCGGTGGAGGGCATTGAAGAAGAGGATGCCCCAGAACACGTGCAGCAGGATGAAGGCCAGGCTGATGACGGCCGAAGCCACGAAGAAGTTGTGGGGGTCGCCGTACAGCCCAATGGTCCCAGGCCCCGTCATGTCAGCCAGCACGTTGACGAGGGAGAAGGCGCCAGAGATGATGCCGAACCCCAGGCCAGACACTGTGATGAGACCGCCTTGATGAGTCACTTCTTTTTGCTATCTATCTATTTATATCTCCAATGTCCTTTACCCGCAAGGGTATGGTAACAGTAAACAAGGGAGAACATGCCAGAGATAATGTCAAACCCTATGCCATCTTTTTTTTTAATAGAGTAAAGGAAACAGCTCAAAGGCAAAAACAAAGAAAAAAAAGCTGGCTAAGTGCTGCTCCTGCCAAGACAGCCTCACTCAGTTATTTCTTTCTTCTATCTATCTATCTATGTCTGTATTTCCATTGCCCTGTAACCTCATAGGAACTTCACTCGAGGGGATGGCTGAAGTTGAAGTCTCCATTTTCTCTTGTTCCAGCACTCCCTCCCTGCATGTTCAATCCGTCTTCCTCTTTCCTTAATACTCCTTCGCTCTGCTGATCCATCTCACTGGTGGTCTCCCCTTCACACCATTTCTCTCAATCTTGCTCATTTTGTATAGTCTGTCAAGTCTACCACTCTTCATCCACTCAACCACTCCACAATCCACTTCCCTTGCTTTTATAGCCACACCCATGCTCTCATACATATTATTTTCTACATTCGGCCATCAGTTTTTGAGTCTTCCCATATTCTTATGTTTACATGAAATCATTCCTTCATTTTTCTCATTCACACAGATAGATTATAAAATTTCTAAGTAATACATACATGAATACAAACTGTGTACTACTCACCGTATGCTAGAATGTTCTTGTTCTCCACAATCTGAACGTTCCCATCGCTGACCTTCTTCAGTCCACCCTCAGCCTTCTGGATGAGCAAGAACCAGAGGAACCTGCCAGGAGACAGTTTTCTTTCAGTCAAATTCAGTAACTCCTTGCCTTTCAAATCTGAAGATTCCTGTTGTTCTCTTGAAAATTATCAATTAATTTTTAACAATACCAAAATTCCTAATCAACTCCTGGAATACAGTTGCCTTTGATGAAATAAATAATTGTTCACAATCATGGATGTACCTGAACAGCTCCTGGAACAGGACTGAGAAGACCAGTCCAAAGGCGAGTTTGTCCTGCAGCTGCACGACGGCCGTGTACAGGATGGAGGAGAACAGCAGCGCCAGCAGCCAGAAGAATGCACTGAGGAGGAGAAGGGAGGGTGTGACACTCAACCCTTTCCATCCGTGACGCAGACGTCGGCGTCACAGTAAGGAAAGGGTCAAGAGGAAATGGAAGAGGATTAATCCCCTTCTAAACCTCTCAATTCCTCTTAATCCTCTTAAGAGGTTTAGAAGAGGATTAAGAGGAAATGAATAAGGATTAAGAGGTTTAGAAGAGGTAACCCTTTCCATACGGCCTGGGCTTGAATCTTAGGCCTGCGCATTTGGCGAGCAAATCACCCAGCTATACTAAGATGAATGCACAAAAAACTACTCATGCTCCAGAACTATCAACCATTATCACTGTTGCTAGAATTATGGAGAGAGAGAGAGAGAGAGAGAGAGAGAGAGAGAGAGAGAGAGAGAGAGAGAGAGAGAGAGAGAGAGAGAGAGAGAGAGAGAGAGAGAGAGAAAGGCTCCTCCCGCACCTGGCCACAAGCATAATGGTCCTGATGGGGTCTTTGGCGATGGTCAGGGCGAACATGGCGAGGGGCGGCCCGAAGGCGATGAGGCCGCAGCCGAAGAACTGTGCCACCGTCATGCTGGGGCGGCACCCTTCGGCGAGGCTCAGGGGGAGACAGTAACGGGAAGAGACACTCGCTGGGCCGCCCTGGGATGGTGCTGGTAGGCTCCCGTGTTGACAGATGACGTCACGACCTGCTCAGCCAATCAGGGCGCGGCTCATCCCGGACAAGACCAAGACCTTTGCGCGGACCAGCCAATCAGCGGAGAGTATTCGGCCTGTCATGCACCGTTGCCAAATTGTCGTACTCATCGTACTCAAAAGAAACTATTGGTCATTTAATTGTTGAGTGTTGTGCTTATAGGAAAGATAGAGAAGAGTTAGACAGAAGAGCAGTATTCACACCCCCAGCCCAGCACTGCCTTCCAAGCCCTCAATTAAGTGTACACGGACCTTCCCGCAGAAGTCTGGACAGCTTGACAGGATCTAGCCCCTGCCCATGTATGTAGGGGAGTAAAAATTATGAAGATTATAGTACCACGTCACTCTTGAAGGCTACACAAAAATCTCTTGGGTCTTTGTCGTGAGTGCCGTGTGGTCAATTATGGTTCATTACAGGGGTTATTACACTGGGCAAATTTTCCATGGATCTTCAGTCAAACCACGATTTCCGCTAGCGTGGTTCTCATCTGTTTCTTGTTATTGCTGCTGCTGATGATGGTGAGTAATACCGTCGTCCTTCAGTGAAATCTAATCTTGTTTTGGAAGATCGTGGAGACGTCAGAACACCACGGAAATATGAGAACCACGCCAGCGGGAATCGTGGTTTGACAGAAGATCCACGGAATATTTGCCCAGTGTAATAGTCCCTTTAGCTGGCACCTTCCCTCTTTCCCTTTCATTACTTGTTTTCCAGTCCACGAGCACACTCCTGTAGATTCCGTTCAGTTTTGGGGATGGCATGGAGAAAGAGGCTGCCGTGCGATGCGTGGAGTGGGTAGCCTTGACCCCTTCTCTGGAGCTTCAGTACTCGTCTTAATTAAGCTACCAAGGACCTTTACATAATGATCCTACATCTCTTGTTCTCCTTCCAATACTCCTCTCGATGCCCTCTGAATACTATAGCAACATAATTTCCTTTTTTATATGAATTACATAAACATTACCACTACTATTTCATGATCTAGTACACCATGGTCTTTGGCTACTACTACTACTACTACTACTACTTCAACTACTACTACTACTACTTCTACTTCAACTACTACTACTGCTACTACTTCATCTACTACTACTACTACCACTTCAATTATAATGCTGCTGTTACTACTATAATAGTGTTCTTCACCCGATAGGCATTATCATTTGTAGACCTTTACGATCCTCTTCACTTAAGCATCTCTCCCTGTTTTTATAAGTTCTTATTATTTCCAACAACCATCACATTCTACGAGCCATGTACTTGCTCCTGCTGGTGGCGTGCGCGTGTCTGTCCCCGGCAGCGGAGGCCAGGGCGGCGGGCTCCTCCTCGGGCTTGCAGCCGGTGACGGCCTCGCTGGCAGACACAGCCACGGCGGCGGTCGCCGCCAGGGGTTCGTTGGATATGACCAGTCTCCGCGGCTCAAGAAAGCAGTTGAAGAAGCACTTAGGTGTACAACCTCAAACTGCTCTTGAAGACCTTGATGGGCAGGACGCTGAACAGACGCAGGTGAAGGAGCCGACGGACCCTTCGAACTCGCTGCAGCCCGGAGGTGAGTTCGAGGATGACGGTGAGTGTGAGATGCACGTCGACAAGCTGGGCTCGCTGATGATGAAGAAGAATATCGGCGTCCACAAGATAAAGGCTTCGGAAAAGGAGCAGCTCCTAGCCAGCGGCTGGCACAAGGTTGACCCTGAGCAGCCCGGCGCCGTGAAGGTCGTGTGTGGCGACAAGGAGAGCCACCTCGGCCTGGCGGACCACTGCCTGCTGTGGAAGGACGGAGAGCCAGCCTTGAAAAAGGAGGAAGAAGTGGCGTCCTTGATGCGCACTGAATACATGAACAAGGACAAGGGCCCAGGCGTGCAGAAGGTAAGCTGTGATTACTTGCGGGTATTCTACATCGGCCCCAGGCCAAAGCCGCCCCCAGAGCCAAAGCCTCCAAAGGACGAAGGTCAGAAGCTCCCATTTAATATCCCAGGCATAGACTGGTCAAAGAAGCTGCCGCCAGGCATGAAAATAGTAGGCATGAAGCTGACGGGCGGAGACCAGCCAGGCCAAGGCACAAAGGACACGGACGACAAAGGGAGCGACGTTGTGGAAGGCACGCGGCCACGAGGCCACAAACGGAAGTGTGATTAACACGGTACTGCTACGAGACGCCAGAAGGCGTGTTTTCCTTCAAAATGGGCGTAGCTTATAGCAAATATGATGACCTTGCACGTTTCGTATTGTACTGCTACTTTTCTGTCAATGATTTTCGTTTCATAGTTGAAGTCCTAATGTAAATTTGAACCACCACGATACAAATCCTTATTGAGCAGTGACAAAAAGTTCAATACTTTACCTACTTATAATTTACCACTAAAACCAATGTAAGCCCTTAGTTCTGTTTCTGCCTTGTCGCTTCAGAGGCTTGTACTGTACAGTACCATTAGTTTTCCTCTTCCATCACCTCCTGACTCAGCGCTGAACCCTCGGCGGGGCTGAAGGAGCGGTGAGGAGGGGGCGGCGGGTCGGGGCGCCTGAGGGAGGAGCGCTGCAGTCTGCCGCAGTGTGTGGCGGTGAGTTGGTTGGTGCACGCGACGCTCTGCTCACCCTCGTCGCCGCCGTCTTCAGGCACCACGCCACGGGAACCCTCGTGTCCCGTCACCGTGTCTGTGGGGTCATAGCACCAAAGCAACCCAGCCCGGCCCCGCCACAGCTCCCCCCGAGGCACGTGCGGCGCTGTCCTCCTGTGGCCCAGTGTACCCAAGTTTGCCCGGTCAGTGGGTGGCTCCTAGTATTGATTTTTGCATGTGACGTCCACTTCACATCCTTGAGGACCTCTTGAGCAAAGGTGAAGAAAAGTTATAACGAACACACTTGGGAGAACTTGTCAGGTGTTCCTTCTGCCTTGACACTCTTCTGTGTGTCTTTCCGTGTCCGTGTTTGCGCTAGTCAGTGACCTTGTTAGTGACACCGATGATTTGACGCACCACGAGGAATATTAAGCAAGTCGAGTGTTGAGCGCGTGAGCGACTACTGGACATACAAAAATTACTATCATTATTTTTGTTTTGTTTCGTAATATGTGTGAAGAAGTTTTAATTAAGGGGTTATATAGTTTGGACTTTAGATGATTTGTTTTGTTGCTTTTATTTCCTTTTCAAATCTTTATCGCTACCGCTACCACCACTACTACCATCGCCTCAGCCTCCAGTAGTAGTAGTAGTAGTAATAGTAGTAGTAGTAGTAGTAGTAGTAGTAGTAGTAGTAGTAGTAGTGGTGGTAGTAGTAGTAGTAGTAGTAGTAGTAGTAATAGCAGTAGTAGTAGTAGTAGTAATAGTAGTAGTAGTAGTAGTAGTAGTAGTAGTAGTAGTAGTAGTTCAAGTTTCCCATTTGTCTTCACGCAAGGTTTTCCTCTCAACACTTTCTTGGCAAGCCTTCAGGGATCGAAGCCGCTGACTCAAGGGTCCTGTTTCGTGTGTGTGTGTGTGTGTGTGTGTGTGTGTGTGTGTTGGGGGGGGGGTATCATTGTTATATTTGTTGTTTTCGTCATTATTATTATTATTATTATTATTATTATTATTATTATTATTATTATTATTATTATTACTATTATTAATACTCCCTCCTTTTACTTTTGGCTTCTTATTTTTTTGTATTCTCTCTGTCTGTCTATCTTTCTATCTATCTATCTATCTACCAGTCCATCTTTCTCTCACCGTGTTATTTTTTTCCGCATAAACTAAATTTCATTGTTCCTGGTGTGTGCGGTAATAAAGCGGACTGGCACACGCGAGCTAGGGAAGGAACCACCACCCGTGCCAGCTTTTTCTTCCTCCTGTGTCGCCTCCAGACTTAACTCCTGTTCTCTGGTTTACGTAAAATGCCGAGGGTCAAATTCTTAAACCTTTCGCCCACACACACACATACACACATTTGTCAAGGCTTTCGTTTGGGGCTGTGGGCATTTCCCGTGGTAGTTTTATAACCCTGGTGGTAGTCTGACAAAGCTTCTATACCATGAAGGTGACAAGAACAGTCATAAAAATTCGACTAATCTCCTTTTCGGCCTTTGGATATTGTTGATGTGAGAGAGGAAGGGTCTATAGGGGCACGCACACTGGCAGGAACGTTCAAGATACGGTCCGGTTGCGCTCCAGTCGTGTTCCGTTCAAAAGACATCTTGACCGTACCGGGAGCCAGACGTGACCGAAGCGAACCCGCCAGTGTGGACGTCACCAACAGTTTCGCTCCGGCCTGCTTCGGTCCTCACGGAGAGTAGAGTATCTTTCAGCTTTAGATAATCTTGTTTTCAAACGTACGAATTGTCAGGAGCTGGAATATTATCAGAAGCGCAGACACACATGATAGTAAGATTTGTAACTGTAAAATGTTCTTTCATCGTCAGTCAAATGAGAAAACGGGGTATGTGACTCCCCATTTTACAAGATCGAAGGAACCCATACTCCATTCATTTTCCTCCTCCTCCTCCTTCTCCTCCACCTCTTCCTCCTCCTTCTCCTCCTCCTCCTCCTCCTCCTCCTACTACTACTACTACTACTACTACTACTACTTCCTCTATCCACCAGTCCCATCACCGACCCTTCCCCTATCCACCAGTCCCATCACCAGCCCTTCCCCTATCCACCAGTCCCATCACCAGCCCTTCCCCTATCCACCAGTCCCATCACCAGCCCCTTCCCCTATCCACCAGTCCCAAGGATAGGGGACTCAGGGAAAAGGATGCAAGTTAAATTAAAAACGATGCAATACACTAGGAGATGATGGCTCGAGAAATATACTCATGATATGTACCTTCCCTGGCTGCTCCCGTCCCTCGCATGCTTGCTAATAATTACGAAAATGTGCTGCGCTGGATTAGTATAAAAATAGATGAAAACGCGAGGCTTTGCGGGAGGCTTTGGGCAGACTAAAACAGAAAGGCAGCACGGAGGGAGGAGTTAATGGATCTGCGCCCATAATGTAACCCTCTGATATTCTTTTGTCTGTAGAAGCGACTAGGACTAAATGTTGTCTGATGTGTTAATCGTGTGAGGCGTTGAAGGGAGACTAAAGCAGAGAGGCAGCACGGAGGGAGGAATTAATGGATCTGCGCCCATAATGTAACCATCTGATGTTCTTTTGTCTGTAGAAGTGACTAGGACTAAATGTTATCTGATGTGTTAATCGTGTAAATGTGAGGCGTTGAAGGGAGACTAAAGGGGAGGGGCAGCACGGTGGGAGGAATTAATGGATCTGCGCCCATAATGTAACCCTCTGATGTTCTTTTGTCTGTAGAAGTGACTAGGATTAAATGTTATCTGATGTGTTAATCGTGAAAATGTGAGGCGTTGAAGGGAGACTAAAGGGGAGGGGCAGCACGGAGAGGAATTAATGGATCTGCGCCCATAATGTAACCATCTGATGTTCTTTTGTCTGTAGAAGCGACTAGGACTAAATGTTGTCTGATGTGTTAATCGTGTGAGGCGTTGAAGGGAGACTAAAGGGGAGGGGCAGCACGGAGGGAGGAATTAAGAAATCATCACCCCTAATGTAACCGTCTGATGTTCCTTTGTCCGCTCAAACGACAAGGACTAAAATGTGCTCTGTGTTAATCGTGAAAATGTGAGGTGCTGAAGGGAGACTAAAGGAAAGAGACAACATGCATGGAGGGACGATTTCTGGGATCTGCGCTTTTTAAATGTTCCCTGTTTTTGTGTCCGTTCAAATGTTCAGCTTTCAAGGCAGAGTAAAGGAAATAAACAGGATGGCGGGAAGAATTAAGGGATATGCGTCTTCTTAGTATTTCCCAAGTGTGTGATTTTCTTTTCTGTCCGTTCAAGCGACTGGGGCGATATGTACTCCGGCGTGTTAGTCGTGAAAATGTGACTCTCTTAGGACAGACTAAAGGAGACAGACTACATGAGGGATAAGTGCTGGGATCTGTGCTTCTTGAAAATTCCCCATGTTTTGTTAGGCCGATCAAATGACTACTCTATCCATGTTAAGTTGGCAGATAAGCCCCTCCCCCTTCCGCTAATACGTGTACATCAATTGCCAGCCGCCAGTCAAGCTACAACGCTCTTTCCACCTCGTTTCATATGATTGGCGGATAAAAGTTGAATATTTTTTTTACATTAAAGGACACGGCTTGAGAACAACAAAAAGAGTACACAAAAAAAGCCCGCTACTCACCGCTCCTATAAAAAATAAAAATAAAGAGTAGCCAAAAGAGAGGTCAATTCCGGGTGGTATTGGTGGTGGGCGAAATTGGTCGATGGTTGACGGGTGAGCGAATGGAAAACAGGGCGAAACGTGCTCCTGTGCATTAGTCGTGGAAATGTAAGGCTTTGAAGGCGGATTAAAGGAGAGAGATAGGATGAGGGAGGGATTAAAAGGGGTCTGCTCGGACAAAATTTGGGCCAAGACTACGCTCACAATATAGGTTCCTCACGTTCCCCAAGGCGATGGTTTTGGAAATTTGAGGCTCTGAAGGCGGATTAAAGGAGACAGATAGGATGAGGGAGGGATTAAAAGGGATCTGGTCGGACAAAATTCGGGCCAAAACTACGCTCACAATATAGGTTCCTCACGTTCCCCAAGGCGATGGTTTGACACGTAACTTTGACATATATTCATTCTCAGGGGGGACAAGAAATTGCAGTCATGTGTATATCTCTTTATCAGCGACACGATATAACTGGTGCATGATGGCCGATAAATAAATGACGCAGCTATCTCCTTCAGTGCTGTCGCGGTAAACGAGTTACAGTAAATTGAGCGAATCGCTGTATTGACGTTGATGCAGGAACATTGTGCAGTAGAAAATGTGAAAGGTTGCTAGTTTGTGAAGTAGATAGTTCCCCAGAGCTGGAATAGTAAAAAGCCTCAGAAACCAAGGCGAGTAATAAGAACAACAGACAAACTAAGAGACGGTGTATTATTGGAAGCTCATGCATTATTTTGACGGAGAAGCAGACGCGGGATGTTGCAGAGAATGTGAAATGTTGCTGGCACGGGAAGAATAATCGTCAGAAGCTAGACTGTCGTGAAAAGCGCCAAACACACACGAGAAAACATCAATAAACATAACCGTAAACTTAGCGAGTGTATACAGAGATTGTGAGGTGTTGCCGGTGCGCGAAGGGAATGTTATCATGAAGTGGAATAGTATCAAGAGCCTCAGACACAAATAAGAATATAAAAAGAACATGAAAAAATATCGCGCTGGTTATTTGTGTAAGTGCATAAAAGGAATGTAGCGGAGAATGTGAGATATTGCTTGCACGGGGAGGAATGACTGTCAGGAGCAAGAACAATATCAAGAGTGTTCAGACGCACGTAAGGAAGACAGAGAAAACAACAATGGCAGAAAACTTAACGATGGTCTTAGCGAAAGCGTTTACAGAGAATGTGAAAGGTTGCTGGTACGCGAAGGGAATATTATCATGAAATGGAATCATATCAAGAGCGTCAGACACACATAAAAAAAATACAAAGGAAAACCAAAAACAGTAAACGATGGGGTATTAGTGAAAGAGCATATTCATTATTTTAACTCGGGTGCAGAAACGGAATTTAGCAGAGAACGTGCAATGTTGGTGAGTGAGGGAATAATTGTCAGGCGCAAGAACAATATAAAAACATCAGACACACAAGGGAAGCAGAGGACCAACAATAGCAGAAAACTTAACGATGGAATTAGTGAAAGCGTGTACAGAGAATGTGAAAGGCTGCTGGTTCGTGAAGGAATAATATAGTCGGGAATTGGAATAATGCTACAACCGTCATACATAGGAATAACATAAGAACAGAACAAAATAACAGTGACATTGGGGAAAGTGCTTACATTGTTTTGGCGGGGACGGATAAGGAAAAATATGTATCAGAGAATGTGAAATCCTGTTGGTGTGTCCAGGGATAATAGTCACAAGGGTCAAACTAACGTAAAATTAACAAAAGAGCAAGAACTAAAATAAACGGTGGCATTGGGGAAAGTGCAGTGCCTATATTGTTTTGAGAGGGCTGCGGCAACGAGGTGTAATGTTAGGGGTGTAGTGGAAGGTTAATGGTGCGTGAAGGAAGAATAAATAAACAACTGGAACCTTACTATCAAACGCATCAATCTCACACATGAAAAAATAAAGTAATAACAACAACGAGAGAAGAAAAGTTAATGTTGGTATTAGCGAAAGTGTATACGTAATAACAAAAAGATGATAATGATGATGATGATGGTGATGATAGAGAACAGTTTTATGATCATTGTATGAGAAATAGAGGAGGACCAGAGGATGAAGATGAAGGAATGATACTTGTAATACTAAAATAAAGAGAAAAGAGGAGATAAAAGATATGTTTAGGGAGGAAAATAAAAGTTACTCGAATATACTCTAAAGAGATGAAACCCAAAAAAATATAGCCTACTGAAAGATACGAAGAAGGTAAATACTGACAATAAAATAATGAAAGAGAAAATAAATATACACAAAAAACATGCAAAGTCGTGCAATAGAGTAATGAAAAAAAACAACAGGGCAAAGATTACAATGCGAGATGAGAAATGTGTCATAATTTGCAACTTTGCGTGTATAGAGCTCATAAAAAAAGTAATGTAGGAGTAATTATGTGTGTGTGTGTGTGTGTGTGTGTGTGTGTGTTGATTACCGTGCAGTTTAAAAGAGCGTTAGCCACGGAGTAATGTAAACGCGGCTGGCTGTGTCCGTAGACTTTCACGCGTCACCGCCCAGGCTCCGCTCCGCCCATGACACACGCTTTTCTTGTGGGCGAAGAAAAGTTTGTGGCAATCTCGTGAACATTTTGCCAGAATAACTTTTGCTGGTCAATTTTCTGTTGCTAAATATGGCCTAAGATTTCCCGAGACTTTGTTGTTGAACTCTGTGTTAACATTTTCTGTATACGTTACGTAGGAGTTGCGTGTGAACCAGAAACCTTGTGTGTGAGTTATGAGGTTACTTCGGGGGACGGTGTGAGGGAATGTCTAGTGTTTTAACTAATTTATTTTTCATTGCTTTACCTTGCTTGCTCTTTTTTCTCTGGCCTACAATAACAAAATTAGACATGACTAATTTGATAGTTATAATTCTGTTATCAATAAATCATCTCTCTCTCTACGTGTGTGTGTGTGTGTGTGTGTGTGTGTGTGTGTGTGTGAAGCGGGGCAGGGGTGTGTGGAGGGGGCGCCACACCAACCTCCCCCACCCACCCCCACACACACACTCACACCCACAGCCACGCAGCACCATCGACCCGGCAGTCCTTGAGGCCCATCACGGCAGGTCAGGTCACGGCAAGGTCACTCACTCACCCTCCACAACTCACCGCCGTTTCACTTATCCCCGCTAGCTACTAACCTGCCCGTAAGGTATGACCTCCTCTATTACCATCACCACCACCACCACCACCACCACCACCACACGACACGCCTCACCACATCCAACAGTGCACATAAGAAAACACATGGCAACCCAGAGAGCTAAGCACAAGTAGTTCTTCTTTCCCCTTCCATTATTAATACGTTGTCTTCATTTGAAACCTGTTTTTCACATTATTGTTACAGAATTCTTGTCAAACTATCTTTAGGTTCATAAAACTACCCATGGAAATACCCGCAAATTAAACGAAAGCCTTACGAAATGTGTGTGTGTGTGTGTGTGTGTGTGTGTGTGTGTGTGTGTGTGTGTGTGTGTGTGTGTGTGTGTGTGTGTGTGTGTGTGTGTGTGTGTGTGTGTGTGCGGCAAGATTATAACGATGCTTCTCTTCTCTCGGTTATATACAGTGAAGACGAGTTCGTAGGAAGGTGAGTGTGTACTGGAGGGAGATCATATCGTTTGTGGGGAGAGTTAGTATGAGGTGTGTTGGTACATGGGGCGACTTGTATCATCAGGGTGACTATGTGTGTGTGTGTGTGTGTGTGTGTGTGTGTGTGTGTGTGTGTGTGTGTGTGTGTGTGTGTGTGTAAACCCCGAAATGGCTGAGAATATCATAATATCATTCGTATTTGCATCAACATGACATCTGGTTAGTTTATTACATTCATTTACTATCCTATTCTGAAGCAGTTTTTAGCAATATCCTTAAAGGTAAACTATTCCTCTTTTTACCCATTGATGCGAGTCCTCTCACATCTGCTAAATTTGTTCCATTCATTCACTATCCAATTTCGAATTCTTGATCTTAAAATTGTTCAAGTTGTATCCATTGGTGCGGGTTCTATCACATTTTTCTTCAGTACAGTAGCATATCACTGTACTCAGCCTTGTACCAACCACCCTCTCTGCGCCCTTCCCTCAACCCCCTTATCATCATCATTATGCATCACACACGCGTCTATCCTTCACCAGCTCTTAAGCATCCATCTTGCTCCTTTCTCGTTTTCCTCAGACACATTCTTCACATTCTTTCACCACATTCTGCCATCTTTTACGTCTTTCTCGACCTTGACTCCTGCCTGCTCTCCCACGCCTCCAGCTCCGTCAATCTTTGCCTCCCTCCCCTCTCCGTGGTGAAAGCAAGCCGCCTCACTCCTCCCCTCTTCCCTGTCCTCTCTTCTCCTTCCTCCCTCTTTTCTCTTCCCTCCCGCTTTGAGGATAAAGTATTGTGCATTCTTTCCGCCAGTCGCCTGCCGGAAATGGACAGGAAGGATTGAAGGCCTAGGGGCGGAAGACGTGTGTGTGTGTGTGTGTGTGTGTGTGTGTGCAAGAGAGAGAGAGAGAGAGAGAGAGAGAGAGAGAGAGAGAGAGAGAGAGAGAGAGAGAGAGAGAGAGAGAGAGAGAGAGAGAGAATGTATGTTGTTGGAGAAATTCATCTATGTAACATTGCGTATCATCATGACCATAACTATCATTACTCAACATATACATCATTTCTCGCGTTCATTTACACAAAATATATCAACCGGGGTCTTTTCTGGACTAATGTGAACTAAAACCCATACTCATCCTTACCATCAACTAGAGAACTATTGCAATTTACTAACCTTCTGATGTCCTTCTCCTTTAAGACCATGGAAACCTGAGACTGAGGAAGTACGACTGGAGACGAGACGCAAGCACAGGGACACTCACAAGATGGCAGCACCGGGGTGAAGGGAGGAAAGGAAGGACGGGACGCGGCATATTCCCAATCTCTCTACGGGTATGTGGTCTCTGAGTGAAGACGCCTGGGTGTGGCTTCGAAACTAATCACGGGGGGTTCTGCAAAACACTCTCATTGTGATTCCCACTCAAAATTACTCTACGTGACTCCAACTAAACCTAACCTAACCTAACCTAACCTAGCGTTATGGATTCCCACTCAAAATTATCTTATATTACTCCAACTAAACCTAACCTAACCTAACCTAATCTAGCGTTATGGATTCCCACTCAAAATTATCTTATATTACTCCAACTAAACCTAACCTAACCTAACCTAATCTAGCGTTCTGGATTCCCACTCAAAATTTCCCTAAATGACCCAACTAAACCTTACCTAACCTAACCTAACGTAACTTGACCTAACCTAACCTAACCTAGCGTTCTGGATTCCCACTCAATATTACCCTAAATGACTCCAACTAAACCTTACCTAACCTAACCTAACGTAACCTGACCTGTTTAAGAGCTGGGAAATACTCGGGCAGCGACACTTCAGCACACACGTATACACCCCTCAGGCGACCCCAAGGAAAGACCCGGCAAGATGCACCTGTTCCTGAAGACGCTGTACATGCTGACGGTGATGGTGACGACGGCGATGATGATGGTCGTGGTACTGCTGTCCACACCCGACATCCACGCCCGCCTCACCACCAACGGGATGTACCAGCGCACCGACCTCGCCTACAACCAGCTCGTTATCCAGAGGTAGAGATAGTTAGGTAGTTAGATAGATATTAAGTTAGTGATATAGAGAGTAAGATGACCTCGCCTACAACCAACTCGTTATCCGATGTTAAGTTAGTAATATAGAGAGTAAGATGACCTCCTCATACAACATAGTTAGGTAGTTAGATAGATGTTAAGTTAGTATAGAGAGAAGAAAGATGACTCCGCCTACAACCAGCTGATGACCTCGCCTACAACCAGCTCGTTATCCAGAGGTAGAGACAGATAGTTAGGTAGTTAGATAGATGTTAAGTTAGTGATATAGAGAGTAAGATGACCTCGCCTACAACCAACTCGTTATCCAGAGGTAGAGACAGATAGTTAGGTAGTTAGATAGATGTTAAGTTAGTGATATAGAGAGTAAGATGACCTCGCCTACAACCAGCTCGTTATCCAGAGGTAGAGATAGTTAGGTAGTTAGATAGATATTAAGTTAGTGATATAGAGAGTAAGATGACCTCGCCTACAACCAGCTCGTCATCCAGAGGTAGAGATAGTTAGGTAGTTAGATAGATGTTAAGTTAGTAATATAGAGAGTAAGATGACCTCGCCTACAACCAACTCGTTATCCAGAGGTAGAGACAGATAGTTAGGTAGTTAGATAGATATTAAGTTAGTGATATAGAGAGTAAGATGACCTCGCCTACAACCAACTCGTTATCCAGAAGTAGAGACAGATAGTTAGGTAGTTAGATAGATGTTAAGTTAGTGATATAGAGAGTAAGATGACCTCGCCTACAACCAGCTCGTTATCCAGAGGTAGAGATAGTTAGGTAGTTAGATAATTATAATAGTTAGTGATATAGAGAGTTAGATAGATAGATAGATAGATAGTTAGAGAGTTAGATGATTGGATAGTTTGATATATAGCTAGTTAAGTAGATAATAGACAGGTAGTTAGGTAGTTAGATGGTTAGAATGTTAGATAGTTAAATAGTAAGATAGATAGATAGATATTTGGATAAGTAGATCAGTAGTTAGATAGTCAGATAGTTAGAGAGTATGATAGTTAGATAGTTAGGTAATTAGTCAGATAGTTAGTTAGATAGACCGATAGAAACAGAGAGAGAGAGAGGACTTGTTTTCCTTCTCATCAAAACCATCAATGCATAACTCAAACATCCCTCAATTATCTTCCTTTCCTGGGTCATATAAGAACGTAAAACAGGAACGGGAATGTGGGAATGAAAATAAGAGCATACATTCCTTCCTTAACTTACTTGAAATGAATAAGAATGCGAATAGAGGTGGAAACAGGAATAAGAAATGACAAACAAGAAAAAGCAGTGTAACAAGGCCACCTACCATTTCCTCGTCCCCAGCCTCGACAACCCTGGAGTGTTTGTGGCGGACGAGACGAGTGACGTGCAGGAGGAGGACGAGGAGGAGGAGGAGGAAGCAGAGGAGAAGAAGAAGGGTGCTGGGGAGGAGGTGAAGCAGAGTGGAGGAGGCGAAGATGAGCACCAGAGACAGCGAGGCCCCGTGAAGCGAGAGGCAGCTTGGGACTACTCGGGAAACAACACGGGTAAGAGAGAGGAAGGAGTTTTAGGCCCGTACGCTCTCGCCTCTCATAACACATATTTCCAGAGGGGCCATAAAGGAGATTAGTCGTGTTCTCAGGAGTGTTTTTCCTCCCTCCTCTGACTTATTTGAGTTTATGTTGATATCTTTCTTTCCGTCACTCCAAAACATCTGCCTATCAACCTACCTAACTCTATATTATGACGTGAGGATTAAGTATGTATTCTCTAACGCTTTTGCCACCACAACATATATTTCCAGACGGGCCATTAAAGAGATTAGTAAAGTTCCCAAGAGTGTTTTTCTTTTACGTTCAGAGTACAGAGGTCGTCTTAAGCTACCCAAGTTACCCCTGGAAAGCCTTAGAACGTCCACGAAAGCCTGTTCCTGTTCTTTTTGTTCTTGTTCTTATTCTCATTCTCGTTCTTCTTGTTCTTCCTCTTCTTCCTTTCCCACCCGCTTCACCTCACCCCCTCCCTCTCTCCACCGCGCAGGTCACCTCAAGATCCTGCTGGACTATGGACGGCCGCAGCACGAGCCTTGGCCGGGGCGCGTGGGCTGTGCAGGCCTGCGCGTTGCCTTCGCCCGCCGCCTGACGCTGCCCAGGACCGCGCTCGCCTCCTTCCCCGGCTCCGGCAATACGTGGCTTAGGTGAGTAGGCGTATGTATGTATGTATGTATGTAGATATGTACGTATTTTTTCTTTTTAGTGAAGGAGGCAGCTCAGGGACAAAAAAAAAAAAGTGAAGGAAAAAACTTAATCACTGCTCATATAAAAGAGAGTAGTAGTGTATGTATGTATGTATATATGTATGTATGTATGTATGTATGTATATTTTTACAGTAAAGGAAGCAGCTCAAGGGTAAAAATAAATAAGTAAAAAAACGCCCACTATCGCTACTCCGGTTAAAAAAAAGTAGAAATGATTGCCATAAGTGAGGTTAATATCGGGTGGAAAGAGCTGTGTCGGATGTAGGTAGGTAGGTAAGTAGGTAGGTAAGTAGATAGGTATTAGGTAGGTACAGGTAGGCTAGTCTCTTGAATCTCCTCCATTACTGCTCTGTTCAAAGTAACCCGTCAAATAAGCTCCGCCCCTTTCCCCATCAAGTATATATCATTGGCTCGTTCATACGCATGCCACACCCCCTCCCCAACTCAGGGCTGCATGTTATTGGTGGATGCTGGTAAACCCTCATTGATGGATGCTTGGGTGGAGTAGGCGGGGCTTACTTGCAATATTACCTTGAATAGAGTATAACCTCACATCCTGGTCTTCAACTCTGGCTGCATGTGATTGGTGGAGGCTAGGAAAGGTTCAGTTTTATTGGTGAAGTAGGGCGGGGCTTGTGCGCCTTAATAGCTTGAAGAGTATATAACCTCAACCTCATATGATCGTCTGGCGTGAGAATGTTTATATCATGTTGGTGGTTCTCGGAGTGGCGTGAACAGAGTCTAACCGCGTCTCTCCCTCTCCAGGTACCTCATTCAGGGCGCGACGGGTCTCTTCACCGGCTCTGTGTACCTGGACCGTGAACTGGCGACAAAGGGTAAGCAATTAGGGACACTCACCTGCCCTTACCTGGAGAACTCTCACCATAAGTATATAAAGTGGTAGTAGTAGCAGTAGTAGTAGTAGTAGTAGTAGTAGTAGTGTAGTAATGTAGTAGTAGTAGTAGTAGTAGTAGTGATAGTGGTTGTTGTAGTTGTAGTAGTAATGATAATAGAAGGAAAAGGAGGAGGAGGAGGAGGAGGAGGAGTGTTGTGATGGGGAGGTAACAGCTGAAATAATGCTAAAAGCGTGACCTCAGCGTGAATTCCTTTTAGTCACGCCACGCACAACAACACGTAACGCTCACAATTAACTAGAAAATATCGACTTTGCGGCAGTGGCTGCGGCGGCGGCGGCGGCGGCGGCGATGGTGGTAGAGGTGGATGTATTTGTAAATGTTTTTGTTACGCGTCTTTCTTTCTTTCGTGTTTATATTAAATTTTTAGTGTCACGATACCTAAGATAATTATTTATGGTCATTATACTATTTCACTCACTCACTAAATAACTAATTAACTAACTACGTAACTGACTGACTAACTAATTAACTAGGTAATGAACTAAATAGAAATCTACCACATCTAACTAATCAGCTAAATAATAAACTTGCTAGCTAATTGACTAACTTGCTTTCTATACAACAAACTAACTTCCATATCTAACACCCCATCTACCTACCTACGTAACTCTCACACAGACTAAGTAACCAGGAGTCGCTGAGGGCAGGGAGGGCGGTACAGGGAAGAGGAAGGGTGACGGTAATGGCTGTTCATGGCTCGTTTCAGGATTTTACGGCGAGAACGAACCTCCAGAGTGCGGCTGCGCGGTGGTGGTGAAGACACACGGATATTGCTTGGCGGGGCTGCCGGCGACCAAGTGAGTGTGTGTGTGTGCGTGTGTGTGTGTGTGTGTTAACCCCTTGAATGCGGATTTCCTATAGTTAGACCTCACCAAGCTACTGGAATGGAGCAAAAAGTGGCTGTTACAATTCAATGAAGAAAAATGTAAAGTCCTGCACCATGGGAGGCGATATCCAGCACACCAATACCACATGGGAAACACTCCACTATCCACCACAGAGGCAGAGAAAGACCTGGGAGTATAATGTTACCAGGCTACCAGGGAAGGCCAAATCCGTGCCAATCGCAGCGGACGGGTTAAGTTCTGCAATACATATGGATCTTCTTTGGAGCATCGCATACATCCTCTCTATCACACAAGATTAATAATGGTGACGCCTGGTATCTCCTAACACGGGCTATTGAGCAACTTCCCTCACCCCCTACAAATACATCTAGTAACCTTCAATCCAGTAACCTTTCAATCGTATTTATATAAACTCCGTATTTGCTTAATTTGGCTCAAGAGGTTTTTTCGTTCATAGTGCAGCAGCCCTATCACAATGCCGCTATACCCCCGAAATCAACCTCCACGAAAGCCTGATCAAATGTGGGCCAGGGAAGGAAAGGTATGGGAAGGGTGGAGAAGACAAGGGAAGGGAAGGAAAGGGAAGGGACAGGAGGCATAGAGAAGGAAAGGGAAGAGAAGGGATGGGATGGAAAAGGAAGGGGAAGGGAAAGGAGGCGTAGGGAAGGAATGGGAAGAGAAGGGATGGGATGGAAAAGGAAGGGGAAGGGAAGGAAAGGGAAGAGAAGGGATAGAAAAGGAAGGGAAAGGAAAGGAAAGAGAAGAGAAGGGATGGGATGGAAAAGGAAGGGGAAGGGAAGGGAGGCATAGGGAAGGAAAGGGAAGAGAAGGCATGGGATGGAAAAGGAAGGGGAAGGGAAGGGAGGCATAGGGAAGGAAAGGGAAGAGAAGGGATGGGATGGAAAAGGAAGGGAAAGGGAAAAGAGGGGAAAAGGACGGGAAATAGTTGCGAATATGAGTTAAGAAGAGTATCAAGACACCTCTCCGCCCTGAACTGACCTCTCTTCTGGACACTCTTTGCTGTTAACTTTTATAGGAGCGGGGAGTAGCGGGCATTTTTTTTTTTTACTCTTTTTTATTGCCCTTGAGCCGTGTCCTCTGACGATAAAAAAAGAACAGTATAATCAAGGCGGGGTCGAACCAGTGCCAGATTCTATACAAGGATAAGCTCTGCGCCTCCCTCACTGACGCTTCGGGAAATAACAAGGAAATAAAAAAATCCCTAAGACTGTTTCCGAGGTTCATGGCGATATCATTGACCGTTTTGTATTCCTGCCTCCGTTTCCTCTTCCTCCTCCTCCTCTTCTTTTTTTTTTTTCTTCTTCTTCTTCTTCTTCTTCCTTCGCATTCTTGACCTCCCGGTTCTCGTGATAAGAAGTCATCGTTTTTCGTCTGGTGTCCTCATTCTCTCTCTCTCTCTCTCTCTCTCTCTCTCTCTCTCTCTCTCTCTCTCAACTTACGTACCTTCGGATGAAAGTTACTGCTTGCGGTTTATGGAGGGGCGAGGTGCGTTAGGGGGGGTGGGGGGGGAGGGTGGTGAAGGGGGGAGGGGGTCTTAGTGGGGGGTGACGCTCCCTTCCTTTAAGCTGAGTGGCAGAGCAGAATACTTACCGGGGCGTTGGTGGCGGCGGAACATGGATGGGGAAAGTAAGTCACGGAAGAAAGGGAAGGAAAGGAAAGGGAACGGAACGGAAGGAAAGGGAAGGGAAGGGAAGGATATGGAAGGGAAGGGTAGGGTAGGGTAGGGTAGGGAAGAGTAGGGAAGTGAAGGAATGGAAGGAAAGGGAGGGGAAGGGAAGGATATGGAAGGGAAGGGTAGGGTAGGGTATGGTAAGGAAGGGTAGGGAAGTGAAGTGAAGGGAAGGGAAGGGAAGAGAAGGAACGGAAGGAAAGGGAAGGGAAGGGAAGGATATGGAAGGGAAGGGTAGGGGAGGGGAGGGTAGGGAAGGGTCGGGAAGTGAAGTGAAGGGAAGGAAAGGGAAGGGAAGGGAAGGATACGGAAGGGAAGGGTAGGGAAGGGGAGGGTAGGGAAGGGTCGGGAAGTGAAGTGAAGGGAAGGGAAGGGTATGGAAGGGAAGGGAATGGAAGGGGAAAGAGGGGAAGGAAGGGAAGGGAAACTGAATGAAAGGAGAGAATGGAGTTTAAAGGGAAATGAAATGAAATGAAAGGGAAGGGTATAGGGAAGGATAGGAAATAAAGGGAAGGGAAGGGAAGGGAAGGGAAGAAAGGGGACGGGGAGGATAGGGTAGTAGATGAAAGGGAAGGGTAGGAAAGGAAAGGGAAGGGGAGGGAATTGAAGGGAAGGAGAAGCACTTATTTTCCCTTCCCTTCTCTTTCCTTTCTCTTCCCTTCTCTTTCTTTCCCTTCCTTTTCTTTCCCTCCCCTTCTCTTCCCCTTCCCTTTCCTCTCCTTGTCTTCTCCTCTCCTTCTTTCCCTTCCTCTTCTTTCACTCATTTTCCCTTCCCTTCTCTTTCCTTTCTTTCTCTTCCCTTCTATTTCTTTCCCTTCCTCTTCTTTCACTCATTTTCCCTTCCCCTCTCTTTCCTCTTCTTTCTCTTCCCTTCTATTTCTTTTTCTTCCTATTCTTTCCTTCATTTTCCTTTCCCTTCTTTTCCCTTTCCTTCTCTTCTCCTCTCCTTCTTTTCCTTCCTTTTCCTTCACTAATTTTCCCTTCCCTTCTTTTTCCTTTCCTTCTCTTCTCCTCTCCTTCTTTTCCTTCCTTTTCCTTCACTCATTTTCCCTTCCCTTCTCTTTCCTCTCCTTCTCTTCCCTTATCCCTCCTCCTTCACCTCTTCCTTCTCTTCCTCCTTCTCTTTCTCCTCTAATTTCTCGTCCTTTTCCTCCTCTACTTTTTTCCTCCTCTTTTTCCTCTACTTTCTCGTTCTTCTCTCCCTCCTCTGTTATTTTTCCTTTCTATCCCTCTCTTTCCTTTCCCTTACTTTCCCTCCCCTTCCCTTCTCTTTTCTAATCTTTCCTTTCCCTTCCCTGCACTTCCTTCCTTTCTTCATCCTTTCGCCTTTTCTCTATTCCCATTTCTTTGTATATTTGATCTCTCTTTCTCATTATTCTTAAGAGGGAATCATGCTGAACCTCTTGACTTCTTCCTTCCTTCCTTTATTTCCTCCTCTACTTCCTCCTTCGCTTCGTTCTACTTTTCTATCTGATCCTACTCTTTCTCCTCCTTCTCCGTCTCTTCTCTTCTTTCTCCTCTTCCTCCTCCTACTCTTCCTCCTTTTCCTCCTTCTCCTTTTTCTCCTCTTCGTTTTTCCTCCTTCTCTTCCTCCTCTTACTCTCCTTCTTTCTTATCTTCCTCCTCTATTTCTCCTCCTTTTCCTCTTCCTCCTCCTACTCTTCCTCTTCCTTCTCTTCCCCATCCTTCTTCTCTTCCTCTTCTTCAATTCCACTATTTCCTCCTCCTTCTCTTCTTTCTCCCTCCCTTCCTCCTCCTCTTCCTCCTGCTCTAACCTTCCTCCTCCTCTTCCTCCTCCTCCTCTTCCTCCTCCTCTTCCTTCTCTTCCTCCTGCCTCCTACACATTTAATTTTTGAGGTGGAGGGAAGGAGGGAAAGAGACAGCGGATCGTTACTCACTTCTCTCTCTCTCTCTCTCATTCACTTTCTCTCTCTCTCTTTCTCTCTCACTCACTCACTTTCCGTCTCTCACTTTCCCTTCGCTCACTCATGTTCTCTCTCCTTCTCTTTCCTTCACAGTCCCTCCCATCACTCATATTTCCTCTCCCTTTCACTTTCTCTCACTTTCCTCTCTCTCACTCACCTTCCTTTCACATACTGTCACTTTTTCTCTCCACTCCTCTCCCCTTTCACTCAGTTTCTCTCCCATTCACCTTCTCTCTCTACCTCACTTTCCCCCTCTCACCTGCCTTCTCTCTCCGACCCAGCATCCCGTATTCACTTTCCCTCTCCCTAACACACCTTTAATCCACTACCTTTCCCCCTCCTTCGTACTCATTTTCTCTCTCCCAGTCACTTTCCCTCACCCTCTCCCCCCCTCTCACCTCTCACCCCTCTCCCCCCCCGTAGAGAGGAGCGCTTGCGGGACTTGGAGCGGTTCTACGGGCGCGGTTTGCTACTGCTGCGGAGCCCTTACGACACGCTGATCGCATATCGTAACTACCTGACGGCCGGACACCTGGGCGTGGCGGGACCCGACGCCTTCAGGGGCACAGGTGAGGCGGAGAGGCGTCACGCTACCTGGATGACTTTCTCTTTCTTTTCCTGTTTGTTTGTTTTTTGCTTTTTGCTTTCCCTTTTCTCTGTTTTTTTTCGTATTTTTGTTTTTGTTTGTTTGTTTGTTTAGTTGTTTGTTTGGTTGGTTGGTTGCTTCTTTACTTCATTCCTTCCTTCCTTCTGTCCTTTCATAATTCATTCTTTCTTTTTTCTTTTCTTCCTTCCTTTTTATTGCTTTCTTTCTTTCTCTCCTTTTTTTCTTTCTTTCTTTCTTCCTCCCTCCTTCCCTTCCTTCCTTCCTTCCTTCCTTCCCTCCTTCCTTCTTTCCTTCCATCCATCCTTCCTCTTTTCCTTCCTTCCCTCCCTCCTTCCTTCCTCCCTTCCTTCCTTCCTTTCCATCCTTCCTTTCTTTTCTGAGGCAAATGAAAAACGGGCGTCAGTCAGTTCTCCTCTTTATATTTATTTTCATGAGGCGAGGGAGCTCTGGGTTTCTGTTCTCTCTCTCTTTCTTTCTCTCTCTCCATTTTTTGAGGTGGGGGGAGGGTGCTGGCTGCGGCGATGTCTCTTTTTATTTATTCATTTATTATTTTTACGACCCGGGTGCCGAGGGGGAGAACAAAAAGGAAATAAAAAGAGAAAGCCAATGCGCGCTGCTGCTAGAAAAATAAAAATAATAATAAAACTACAGAGAATTTAGAAAGCGTGATTTTTCAAGTTTCCAGATAGATTTTTATGCTTCTTTTTTTAAATTGTCGTTGGAAGAAGGAAATACAGACAAAGGAAGGCTATTCAAGAGTTTACCAGTGAAAGGGGTGAAGGAATGGGGATACAGGTTAACTCTTGCACTAGGATGAAGGACTGAAGATACTGGTTAACTCTTGCATTAAGTTAACTCTTAGGTTGAGGGAATGAAGATACGGGTTAACTCTTGCATTAGGTTGAAGGAATTAAGATACAGGTTAACTCTTGCACTAGGATGAAGGACTGAAGATACTGGTTAACTCTTGCATTATGTTAACTCTTAGGTTGAGAGAATGAAGATACAGGTTAACTCTTGCATTAGGTTGAAAAAAGGAAGATACGGGTTAACTCTTGGATTAGGTTGAAGGAATGAAGATATACGTTAACTCTTGCATTAGGCTGAAAGAAGGAAGATACAGGTTAACTCTTGCATTAGGTTGAAAGAAGGAAGATACAGGTTAACTCTTGCATTAGGTTGAAGGAATGAAGATACACGTTAACTCTTGCATTAGGCTGAAAGAAGGAATATACAAGTTGACTCTTGCATTAGGTTGAAAGAAGGAAGATACAGGTTAACTCTTGCATAAGGGAATTGGACGACATAGGGATGGGAAGTCTTATGCAGCGAGGCCGAAGAGAATGGGAGGAGGCAGATGAAGAAATGAAGGCACAGGTTAACTCTTGCATTGGGAGTTGGATAGCGTATGGACGATTCAGTATTAAGTCTTGTCTAATGAGGGCGGGGAAGGGGATGGAGGCTGCAAGTTTTGTATTGCCCAAAATCCGCTTCACCATACCTCCACACAACCACAGTGCGCCACGAAACACAAAAAAAATAATCCAGAGCAGGAAAGGGCTTCACCGGCGTCGGGGGCTCAAATCCGCGACCAACGAGATGGGGAAGCCTCTCCTTAACCAGACGTCCAAAGAGGTACCCCACTCGCAGAGGCTTTCCCATCAGGCGGGTTAGGCACTGCAGTTTGAAGTAAAGTGCGCAGAGCAGCTAGCATGGAAATGTCGATAGGAAATGGAATGGGAACGTATCCAGGTGGAGGGATTTAGTGGGGAGAACGCAGTCAGAAGAGGGTGGGTGGCTGATGGAGCGAAAAGCCTTTGACTCCACTCTGCTTAAAAGGACTCTGTGTGTGTGTGTGTGTGTGTGTGTGTGTGAGGCGTGGACCCTTTCCCTCCATCCAACACACACACACATGCACACACACACACACACACACACACACACACACACACACACACATGAGATGCATACTTTATACAGGAGTGAAGAAATTCGTCGTATATAGTTTGCATTACTTATTTTCTTCTCTCTCTCTCTCTCTCTCTCTCTCTCTCTCTCTCTCTCTCTCTCTCTCTCTCTCTCTATCTCTCTTCCTATCTATCTATCTATCCTTCCTTACATCTGTCTCTTTTTTTTTTTTTTTAGCAGAGTGAAATATTTCGTCGTATTAGTTAACAAAAAAAAGTAAGTGTATTTTTTATTTGTCTTTTTTTTTATCCAATTTATATTCGCGTTTCTTTGTCTTTATTTGTTTTTGTTTATGATGTCAGCTTTATGGTGTAGTGTGCGTGTGTGTGCGTGTGTGTGTGTGTGTGTGTGCGTGTGTGTGTGCGTACCTTAAAGCTGACAGGTGGCGGTGGAGGGCAGGTGTGTAAGGCAGGTCACGTGTTTGCAAGTCACTCGTTGGGGATCTGACTTGTTCTGTACGTGTATTTTTTTTGTATCTTTATCTTGTTTTGTTTTGTTCTTCGTCTTTGTTTTCTTGTTCCTGTTCTTCTTCTTGTTATAATTCTTCTTGTTCCTCTTGTTCTTGTTCTTTTGGTTCTTCTCTTGTTCATTCTTCTTCGTCTTCTTCTTCTTGGGTCAAAAGGAACAATCGGAAGAGAGAGAGAGAGAGAGAGAGAGAGAGAGAAGGAAAAGAAGATTAAATGATGAAGCAAAGTAGAAAGAAGAAAGGAGAGGAGAGAAAGGAACAGAAGAGGAAGAGAAAAAGAGAAATAAAGAGGATAAACCAAATGAAGGAGATGAAGAGTAAGAAGAGAAATGGAAGGAGGAGGAGGACGAAGTTAGTGAAGGAGAAATAAAAGGGAAAATGAAGAAGATGGAAAGTCAAAGGAAGAGGAAGAGGAGGAGGAGGAGGAGGAGGAGGAGAGAAAGATCAAAGGAGAAGGGAATGGAAAGAAAAGAAAATTGAGATTGGAAAGAGGGGAAGAAGAGAAGACCGGATGAAGAAAGGAAGGAGAAAGAAAATAAAAATAAAACTGTAAAATTGAAGAACAGAGGAGAAGGAGGAGGTAAAATAAACTAAAGGAGAAAGGCAAGAAAAGGAGAAGGCATAGAGAGATGGAGGAGAATGAGAGGAGAGGAGGAAGGGAATAAACAGGGAGAGAGAGAGAGAGAGAGAGAGAGAGAGAGAGAGAGAGAGAGAGAGAGAGAGAGAGAGAGAGAGAGAGAGAGAGAGAGAGAGAGAGAGAGAGAGAGAGAGAGAGAGAGAGAGAGAGAGAGAGAGAGAGAGAGAGAGAGAGAGAGAGAGAGAGAAGGAAAACATGTAAGGAGGTTGAAAGGGAAAAAGGGAAAGGAGAGAAGAGAATAAAAGTTAAAGAAAGGAAGTAGGTGAAGAAAAAGAGAAAGGGAGATGGAATGAACTTAAAGAGGAAAGGAAGAGAGAACGAGAAGAGAGAAGAAAGACATTAAAGAAGAACTGTATGGAGGAAGAAAGGAAGAAGGGGGCGAAGAAGAAAGGAAGAAGGGAAGAGGGGAACGGGAGAAAGAGAAAGAGAAAGAGAGGAAAGAAAGACTAAAGATGAACCATATGTAGAAAGGAAGATAAAGGAAGAGGCGAAGAGAAGGACAGAGACGAAATGAGGGAAGAAAACGAAGAGGAAGTGGAAGAAGGAGGAAGAGGAGGAGGAGGAGGAAGATACTGATGGAAGGAAGAAGAAGATGCAGAAGAAGGAGAAGAAAAAGGTAGAAAAAAGACAAGAAGAAAAACATACGAAGAAGAAAAGAAGAAAATCGTGAGACGGTGAAGAAAAAGAAGAAGAAGAAGAAGAAGAAGAAGAAGAAAAAGGTAGAAAAAAAGACAAGAAGAAAAAACACACAAAGAAGAAAAGAAGAAAATCCTGAGACGGCGAAGACAAAGAAGAAAATGAGGTCAGATTTGAGAGCATTGCGTTGGCTGTGTTTCTTGTTTGTTTCTTCGTTATAATCTTCGTGCGTGTGTCGGAACAATGAGATATAATGACCCTCTGTCTGGCTTGGTCCCAATGGCCTGGAGAGGGATGAAGGGAAGGAAAGGGAAGGGAAAAGAAGGGGAGAGAGAACATGACAGAGAGAAAATGAGGAGAAAGGTCAGAAAGGGGATTAAAAGAAAGGACGTGAAGATTAAGAAAGACAGATAAAAAGGGGGAAGGAAAGTGAAGGGAAAGGGAAGTAGACGGCATAGAGAAAAAGGAGAGGGGAGGAAAGACGGATGAAGGGAAGAAAAGGGAAGGGACAGAAGGGGAAAAAAGACAGAAGATGAAGAACAAGAAGAGAGAGAATAAAAGACGAAGAGGAGGAAAAGAGTAAAGAAGAGAGGAAGGGAAAACGAAGAAAATGTAAAGAAAAAAAAGAGGAGAGGAGGAGAAGGGGGCATGAAGAAAAGGGAAGGAAATGCAGAAAAGGAGAAAAAGAAGAAAATAAGAGAAATGAGGAAGGTAGAGGAATTAAAAAAAAGAGGAGGGAGTTGAGGAGGAGTAAGAAAAGAGAGAAAATGAGACAGATAAGAAAAAAAAAATGATGGAAATAGAAAGAAACAAAAAAAAAAGAGAGTAGAGAAAGGGGTCAATGGCCGGGAGGGGGGAGGGGGGGGGAAGGGGGGAGTCCTAAGCAAAAAAAGAGAAAAAGATAAAGAAAAATAAACAAAGGGAAAGGGGAAGTCCTAAGCAAAAAAAAGAAAAAAAAAAAAAGATAGAGAAATATAAAAGTCCTACGCCGCTTTTGTTGCAGGATGGAGGATCAATAGGACTCCCCCCGAAGGAGTTATTGTCCCGTGAGATTACAGTGTGGAGGCAATGAGGAAGAACGGAATGGCTGCCTGAGGTTCATAGGAAGAGGATTGCTTATTTTGGGGGTTGAGGGTGAGGAGGAGGGATTGGGGTGAGGAGGGGTTGGGATTGGAAGAAGGGGGGGAAGGGGAAGGGGGGTGGTTCTGATTTTTGCTGTTGTTGTTGTTGTTGTTGTTGTTGCTGTTGTTGTTGTTGTTGTTGTTGTTGTTGTTGTTGTTGTTGTTCAAAATGTGGTGTAAATATGTATGAGTTTTTATTAGTGAATTTTGCCTTGCTCTTTCTTTTCTCAGCTTTTTTTTATGTCTATCTTTCTATCTATCTATCTATTTATTTATCTATCTATCTATCTATCTATCTTCCGTTCGTCCTTTCGTTTTAACTTTTTCACTATCCAACTGACTAACTGCTTAACTGTCTGTCTATTTATCTAACTCTGTCTAACTTTCTAATCTCTGACTATCTAACTGTATCTAACTATCTAACTGTCTGACTTTAACTATCTAACTGTGTAACTGTTTAACTATCTAAATTCCTAACTATTTAACTGTCAAAATGCCTGACTGTCGACCTATCTAACTCTTTAACTATCTAACTGTCTATCGATCTAGATATCTAACCGTGTAACTATCTATCTAACTAACTATTTAACAAACTGTATAACTATCTACTTGTCTAACGATCTAACTCTCCAATTCTCAACCTCTCTAACTATCTCTCTATCTAACTATCTAACTAACTGTGTAACTATCTGCTTGTCTAACGATCTAACTCTCCAATTCCCAGCCTCTCCAACTATCTCTCCACCTAACTATCTATCTAATCATCTAACTTGTCTAACCGTCTCACCGTTTCGGCAGACTGGGAGCGGTTCGTGCGTGGACAGACGGAGATGTGGAAGACCTACGCGATCGACTGGCTGACGCAGGGCAGGTGAGATGAAGCCCCGCCCTCACCAGCTGAAAAAGGGGAGAGGGGGACGGCAGAGGATGGGGAGGGGCCGGGGCAAAGAGGGAGGGAGGGGGAGCTGAGGTTGAGCAGACGTTTTATTACTACTTCGGTGTGTGTGTGTGTGTGTGTGTGTGTGAGAGAGAGAGAGAGAGAGAGAGAGAGAGAGAGAGAGAGAGAGAGAGAGAGAGAGAGAGAGAGAGAGAGAGAGAATGAGGTAATATGCCTTTCCATTCACCGCTTACCGAAGAATCCTTTACCAAATCCCTTCCTCCTTCTGCGTCACCCTAAAGACCAACCCTGAGTCCTTTATCGCCATCCTTCCACCTCCTACGTCACCTCCTTCAGCAGTCCTTCTTCAGAGCGTGTATCTTGCAGGAGCGTGTTGCTGATTCACTACGAGAGGCTGCTGCAGGACCCCCAGAAGGAGCTGCTCAGGATCCTACATTTTCTACGCCTGCGGGTGGACCAGCGGCGCCTGAAGTGCACGCTGCAGAACCTCGACGGCGCCTTCAGGAGACCCACGCCCGATAACATATCCTACAGGCTCCGGTAAAGCGTCCCTCCTCTCCCCTCTACCCCTCTCTCTCTCTCTCTTTTATATATAGGGCCTGTGTGGTCTGACTATCTATGTAAGTCTATGTAAATCTCTCTCTTATGTTCTCATGTTCTTATGTTCTTATGTTCTTTCTCTCTCATGTTCTTATGTTCTTGTGTTCTTTGTTTTCTCTCTCTCTCTCTCTCTCTCTCTCTCTCTCTCTCTCTCTCTCTCTCTCTCTCTCACGAATGACTAACAAACTAATCAGGAGGTTCTTAGGAAAGCTTACCTGGATAACCTTTAATTAGTTCGAAATCCCTGCACCTGTTAGGACGAGAGAGAGAGAGAGAGAGAGAGAGAGAGAGAGAGAGATGAAAGGAAAGTGGAAAAGTTTGGGTACATTTCCATTCTCTCTCTCTCTCTCTCTCTCTCTCTCTCTCTCTCTCTCTCTCTCTCATTTTTCTTTTTTTTCCCCTTTTTTCATTTTCTTTTATCTTTTCTTTACCTTTTTTTCTTTTCTTTTCTTTCTTTTCATGTTTTCTTTTCACTTTTTCTCTTATATTTCTCTCTCTCTCTCTCTCTCTCTCTCTCTCTCTCTCTCTCTCTCTCTCTCTCTCTCTCTCTCTCTCTCTCTCTCTCTCTCCCCTCCTCTTATTACCCTTACCCCAAAAAGTCGCCGAATCTGATTAAAACTTTGCATCTATTCTTGATTGGAAAAAGAAGAAAATCGTAAAGCGACTCGGACCCGTATTCTAAAACGCTTTCGACTCACAACACATATTTCCAAAAGCCACAAGGGAGATAGTCGGTTTATCTTCAGTGTTTTGTCACGTTAATGAAGCAGAGGCCTTGTCAAACTATCGGTGTGTTTGACTGTATCTGTTTACTCACCTACCTGTCTTTTTTCTGTCTTTTCTGCCACACCTCATACAATCTCTACCACCACCACCACTAACAACACTTACAACAACAACCATCACTACCACCACCACCACTACCATCACCACCACCACTAACAACACTAACAACCCCTACCACTAACACCACCACTATCACCACCCCATCTACTACTCCATATACCACCCCATGGAAATACTATCACAACCCCTACGAAAGCCTTACCAAATGTGTGTGTAATGTTCTCAGACGCTTTGGATCTCACAACAAATATTTTCAAATGCTACAAGGGAGATTAGTTAGATTATCATGAGTATTTTGTTACGCTCATGATGTAGAAGCCTTGTCCAACTATCAATAGGGTCATAACACTTCACATGGAAATACTAAGACAGCTTCCACGAAAGTCTTATTTAATGGGTGGGTGTGAGCCCCGAAAAGTTTGGGAAAATGGGTCTTGGTCTTTGGTCTTGCATGTGTTCCCCCTTCCGAGGCGAGATTGCACTTCGAGCGGGCGAGGCGTCAGGGTAAAGCCGGTTAAGTCTTCGGGGTCACTGTGATCTTCGGTTCCTAAGCTGCTGGATTAGATTTCGAAGCCCCCTTTATGTATCTCATCGTGTTTTTACAAAGGAGAATTAGATACTATATAAAAGATGCGAAATACTACCAATCAGCGTTGTCAAATTGTCGTACTCTGAACACTGCATTTATCATATTTAGGCTCCAAGACTGTCGTAACTACCCAAATAACGCTAGAAAATTAAAGTTAGCGTTAAAACTGTAACTTATTGATGTTTTTAGTGTTTTCTGCTTTAGTCATCGGTCAGAAACTTCAAAAATGCAATGCGATGAGTACGATAATTTGGCAACGCTGCTACCAACCCAAAAATCAACCGTCTCAGCATTCATCAACAATCATCAATCAGCAATAAAAAATGAGCACATAAAGGGGAGGGGAGATCTTGTTATAAGGGCGAAAGAGATTTTTATCTTAACCTTTACCAGAAGAGACGCTTTCCCTCTTTGACTGTGTTTGTTTGTTCACCAACCTGTCTTTCTCTGTCTTTTCAGCCACACCTCACACTACCATCACCACCACTACCACCACCACCACTAACACCACTAACATCACTACCTAACCCCCTTACCACCACCAACACTAACCCCAGTACCATTCCCCTGCCAACTACCCACCATCGTTACCACCACTAATACCACTACCGTCCGTCCCCCCCACCATCAACACCCCCCTTAACACAATGTCCTCCCCGCAGAGACCCGTTCACCCCTGCTCTTCACGTCGTGGTGGAGGCAGCCATGCGGGAGGTGGACGAAGCCCTCACCAAGCTTGACCGAGAGCCACTACCCGCCAACTTCTACAGCTACCACCACCACCACCACCACCACGCCCACCACCACACCCACCATCACCATCACCACCACAACACCACCACGAGAAGCCCAACGCACGGTGACACAAAGCAGATCAAGAAACAAAAGAGCAGCGGGAGTGGTGTGAGTGATCCGCCGAAGAGCTCTGTGGCGGGTGTTGTGAACGGTGCTGAACGGAACTCAGTGTCGGGAGGGGAAGGGAAGGGAGCGCCGGAGCCTCCAGTCCTTCAGCTAAGTCCGTGGGTGAAGGGACAGTGAGTGCGTGAGTCTGGAAAGAGAACCTTGTATTGTTGTTTCTGAATCGGGTAGTGTGTGTTCCGTGTGAAAGGCTTACAAATGAAGTCGTCTCCTTGGTCTTGGTCTGGGTTGGGAGTCTCCTTCGTCGTGAGTGCGTGCGCATGGATGGAAAATAACCCAGTGTTGTTGTTTTACCTGTAGTATGAAGTGTGTGTTCCGTGCGAAAGGCTTACAGGTGAAGTCGTCTAAATGGTCTTGGTCTGGGTTGTGAGTCTCCTACGTCGTTGGTGATTGCGAGTGGCCTTTGATTCGGCGCTCTCCCACTCTCGTCTAACACCAACTCGCCAACGTACCAACTCGGCCCTGTGCTAACTCGCCCCAGTACAAACTCGCCCTCATACGAACTGGCCCTTCTGATGAAACCATAACAGCGGCAAGATTATAACGATGCTTCTCTTCTCTCAGTTATATACAGTGAGGACGAGTTCATAGGAAGGTGAGTTTGTACTGGAGGGAGATCATATCGTTTGTGGGGAGAGTTAATATGATGTGTGTTGGTATATGGGGCGACTGTGTGTGTGTGTGAGTGAGTGTGTGTGTGTGTGTGTGTGTGTGTGTGTGTGTGTCCTTTTCAAGTAAAGGGATAACCAAGGTTCAGAATTAACCTGAACCTTAACAAAACAATAAAGAAACACAAAAATCTCACGCGACGCTCACCTCACCCTACCCACACCCTTACCACGCCCACACCCTCACACCCACGCCCTCACACGCCCACGCTCTCATCACCACATCCTCACCAAGCCCACCGAAGAACTATCAATACTCCACAATTATCTCAACCTTCAGAAGTGACGGTCCTCCTAAAGTCTGACCTACCATGACTCTTTAACTGTCTATCTGTCTACTTATCCGCCTGTCTATCTGTTTATCTGTGTCCTTTTTGCTTCGCCTCGCACTGCCGCCGCCCGTCCGTGTTCCCCGTGCTTTGTTTCTTCTTTCATTACTGGAGTCTGCTGAGTGGGTGGATGTTACCCTGTATTCGTTATGGTGCGGCCACACTGCACGCGGGTTCCTGGGAGGGTAGAGGGTAGCGGGATGCCTAGCGGGTCAGAGGCAAGAACAAACACATGTTATCTAATAGGAGTGGCCATACAGGACGCGGGTAGCGGGTAAGCTTGGAGGGAACCCGCTACCCGCGTCCTGTATCGCCCCTCGCATTAGTGCAGTGTGGCCGCACCCTAATGGAGGAAAGGGAAGGTATAAGACAAAGATGATGGGATACTCTTCAGCTTCGCGTGACCTCAGTGCTCATCTCCGTCGCAGTGCCTAGTCTGTTTTTCTCCTTGGTCTCTGTACGGTGTGTGTCGGCGGCTCTGTGTGCAAGAAGACTTAAAGGCAGGTATTCTTGGACACTTTCGGCGGTCACAACAACTATTGCCAAAGCCCAGCAAGGAGGTCAGTCGGGTTCTCATGAGAGTTTTCCGCATTCACGGTGCAGAGGCCTCGTTAAACTATCACTAGGCTCATAAAACTATCCATGGAAATACTAACACAACCTCTATGGAAGCCTTATTGAATGTGGGTGTGTGAGGTCCGAAATGCATCAAACTATCCATGGAAATAGCCGCAACAGCCTCAACGAAAGTCTTATTGAATGTGTGTGTGTGAGCCCCGAAATGTATCAGAAGCCTTGTCAAACTATCACTAGGCTCATAAAACTATCCATGGAAATAGCCGCAACAACCTCAACGAAAGTCTTATTGAATGTGTGTGTGTGAACCCGGAAATGTTTGAGAGTATGGGACTTCCTGTAACGCCTCACCGTCATTCCTCTTTCACCCATGTTCTGTACGCGGCGCTGTCATGCTCTTTACCGTGTGGGACTTACTGTAACGTCTCTGTGCAATCAATCTTTCGTCCATGTTCTGTATACGCGGCCCTGTCATGCTCTTTACCGTGTGGGACTTACTGTAACGCCTCACTGTCATTCCTCTTTCACCCATGTTCTGTACGCGGCGCTGTCATGCTTTTTACCGTGTGGGACTTACTGTAACGCCTCACTGTCATTCCTCTTTCACCCATGTTCTGTACGCGGCGCTGTCATGCTCTCCTTTACCTTGTGGGACTTGCTGTAGCGTCTCTGTGCAATTCATCTTTCGCCCATGTTCTGTACGCGGCCTGTCATGCTCTTTACCTTGCTCTGTGTGACCTACGCAGACTCCCTCGTCCTCTCCCTGCCCCGCGCACCCTCCACCCCACAAGCCTTTCGTCCACGTGCCCTCCGCGGCGGGTCTCGGGAGGGTCCACTGTATCTAGCATCTAGACGCCAACTGTGTACGGGCAGGTGCATTGGTGCCACCCGTGTCATCTGTTCCAGGTAATATTCGGTTGTGTTCTGACAAAAGTGATCCCGGGTACCTAACGTAGCTGTTGGTTTGCGTGATCCAGAACAGGAGTTACTATGGTGCGAGGTAGGGGTCGAAAAATCTTATTCTTCTTATTCTTATTTATATTCTTATCCTTATTCTTCTTATTTTTATTCTTATTTTTTATTGTTATTGTAGTTGACGTCTTGCTCCATCGTCTGCACCAAAGAGCGAGTCAGTGCGAGTAATGAAATCCGTAGAAAATCAAGAGTTTGCCTAATGGATGAAGGGACAGGCGGCGGTTCTAACGGAGCGGCAGCGAATGTTGTCATGCGCGGCTGTCTCTCAGGCGTGAAGGCTTATTTGGGGGACGAGGAAGTGTGGCTCGACGGTACTGCTCCGGAATATCTGGCTGAAGGGAAAAACAAAGTAGCAGCGTGGAAAGGTTCTTGTACACTTTGAAATATAAAGATGTTATACCTCAGAGTTTATTTATTTATTTATTTTATTTTTTTGCAGCAGAGGAAGCAACTCAGAGGCAAAAACAAATAGGGAGAAGCAACAAAAACAAAAAAAAGCCTTCTAAGCAAATGTTATGATAATGCTGCGTATGGAAAGATTGTTGTACATTTTGAAATATGAAAATGTAATACTCAGAAATGTTATGACAATGCTGTTGAAAGATTATTGTACATTTTGAAATATGAAAACGTAATACTCAGAAATGTTATGATAATGCTGTGTATTAAAAGATTGTTGTACATTTTGAAATATGAAAACGTAATACTCAGAAATGTTATGATAATGCTGTGTATTAAAAGATTGTTGTACATTTTGAAATATGAAAATGTAATACTCAGAAATGTTATGATAATGCTGTTGAAAGATTATTGTACATTTTGAAATACGAAAATGCGATACTCAGGAATGTTATGATAATGCTGTGTATTAAAAGATTGTTGTACATTTTGAAATATGAAAATGCAATACTCAAAAATGTTATGATAATGCTGTGTATTGAAAGATTATTGTACATTTTGAAATATGAAAATGTAATACTCAAAAATGTTATGATAATGCTGTGTATTGAAAGATTATTGTACATTTTGAAATATGAAAATGTAATACTCAGAAATGTTATGATAATGCTGTGTATTAAAAGATTGTTGTACATTTTGAAATATGAAAATGTGATACCCAGAAATGTTGTGATAATGCTGTGTATGGAAGGATTCTTGTACATTTTGAAATATGAAAATGTAATACCCAGAAATGTTATGATAATGATGTGTATTGAAAGATTATTGTACATTTTGAAATATGAAAATGTAATACCCAGAAATGTTATGATAATGATGTGTAGGGAAAGATTATTGTACATTTTGAAATATGAAAATGTGATACCCAGAAATGTTGTGATAATGCTGTGTATGGAAGGATTCTTGTACATTTTGAAATATGAAAATGTAATACCCAGAAATGTTATGATAATGATGTGTAGGGAAAGATTATTGTACATTTTGAAATATGAAAATGTAATACTCAGATATGTTATGACAATGATGTGTAGGGAAAGATTATTGTACATTTTGAAATATGAAAATGTAATACTCAGATATGTTATGATAATGATGTGTAGGGAAAGATTATTGTACACTTTGAAATATGAAAATGTAATACTCAGAAATGTTATGAAATTGCTGTGTATGGAAGGATTCTAGTACATTTTGAAGTAAGAAGAAAACGTAATATACCAAAATGTTATGCTTCTGCTACGCATGGATAATTCTTGTACATTTCGAAATATGAAAATGTTTTACTTCAGAGCGTTACGATAATGCTGGATATATTACTGTACCTGTAACTTGCAGTGAAGGGCCATTCTCTCAACCCAAATCAATAAAAAATGGCCCAAGTACAGGAGCGTCACAAAACAGATCAGTTGGATATGTTATTGAATATGATCTGTAACTTGCAGTGAAGGGCCATCCTCTCAACCCAAATCAATAAAAAAATGGCCCAAAGTACAGGAGCGCCACCAAACAGATCAGTTGGATATGTTATTGAATGTGATTTGTAACTTGCAGTGAAGGGCCATTCTCTCAACCCAAATCAATAAAAAATGGCCCCCGTACAAGAGCGTCACAAAACAGATCAGTTGGATATGTTATTGAATATGATCTGTAACTTGCAGTGAAGGGCCATCCTCTCAACCCAAATCAATAAAAAAATGGCCCCCGTACAAGAGCGTCACAAAACAGATCAGTTGGATATGTTATTGAATATGATCTGTAACTTGCAGTGAAGGGCCATTCTCTCAACCCAAATCAATAAAAAAATGGCCCAAAGTACAGGAGCGTCACCAAACAGATCACAGTGGTTGTCCTTGATGAGTAGTGATTCAAATGTTTAGCGCAGATGTTGTCAAGACTTTGCCGCAAGAAAGGACACCAAGGCGCACTCATGATGTTAATGTTATGCTTTTCTATACAAGGTCAGCTTCATCATCGTTAAAAGTTCGTCTCCTCAGTTTGATGTCGTAATACAGGTCTGAGTTGATGGTTTATATATATACTGACGTGCTGAACTATAATCATCCTTATTTAAGAGAATGTTATGTATGATACGAATAATTTCAGTACAATGAATTATTTTCTGAACTATGCTAATTACCCTTTGGATTTGAACTAGTGCACTCATACTGAGCTGAAAAGACTGTGTGGATGTAGTACCAATATCATAACAGGACTATTTATATATTTATCTGTCTATCTATCAATCTGTATTCATCTATCTGTCTATCTATCAATCTGTATTCATCTGTCTATCTATTAATCTGTATTTATCTGACTGTCTATCTATCTGTCAAGCTTTATCACTATCTTCATTAATCTGTATCTTTATTCAGCTATCAATCTATCTTCTATCTGTCGATCTTTCAATCTGCATCACCGTCTTCATTGATCTCTATCTCTACTCAACTATCTATCTGTATCTGTCTTTCAGTCTATTTCACTGTCTTCATTTATCCCTATTTATCTCTAATTATCTTTGAATTGTATATCTACCTGATTATCTGTTTATCTATCTATCAGTCTATATCACTCTTTAATTATCTCAGTTTATATCTATTCAACTATTTATCTGTATCTGTCTGTCTGTCTGTCTGCCTCCTCGACTCTGAGAATGAGAATGTCTGGTCAGGTGATGTTAGTTTGGCCAGGGTCGGAGGAGGACACAGGGCACCAGCCGCCAGCCCAGGACGCGGGGCAGTTCTCATATCACACCAGGCAGCTACAGGCAAGGAGGTAATGTATTGGCTACACTGGAGAGTGGAGGCGAGGAGTTGACCCTGACTGCCACGGCATTGACAACATGTATGACAGCTTGCCAGTATGGAGAAAAAATACTGATAGATGAGAACGCTTTGTTTGCCTTCAACTTAAAGATCAGCGAGTGTCTGTGTTTCAGTTTATATATTAATGTATACAGGCTATATTCTTCGACTTTCTTGTAAATGATTATATAATTCGTAATGATAATCAGTATTTTGTACCTAAACACATTATTTTTATTACGTGGCTTGTTGTGAACCCAATAGTCTCAGTAGCAGTCACCGAGCGTTGAGGCATTGTCACCATTTTCCTTTAAATAAGAATTAACCAACTTGTGAGGAGGATTCAGCTTGTCTCCACCATGCAGAACAACAGGACCTTCGTAATACATCTTAACACAGAAGTTTGAGACGAAGCATTCATACCGTGTCAAAGAATATTAAATAAACTATAGTGATATAAATACTCACTGCTTTAGACATAGCAAACGAAGCTTCAGTGACAACGTTCGAAGCCTCCACACACACAACAACACCCAGAATGAAAGCTCAGTGGCTCTTGGCGAAGTGGTGAGGATGATGGTCGGGACACACACACACACACACACACACACACACACACCTGAGAATCGGAAATCGGGTGAGATCAAACGAGACGACATAAATAACAGTAAAGGAGATGAAGAAGAAGAAGAAGAAGAAGAAGAAGAAGAAGAAGAAGAAGAAGAAGAAGGAGGAGGAGGAAGAGGTCACTCACTCCTCACATCCAAGGCTGCGTCAGTGGATCAAAATAAACGGAAGGAGAGAGGAAGGAAAATACGATAATGACGAAGGAAAACGAAGGGTAACTAGACGAAAGAGGAGGAGGAAGATAAAGAGAAAGAAGAGGGAGGAGTACGAGAAAAAAAGAAGAAATTGATGATGAATAAAGAAAATATAGAAAAACAGAAGATTAGCAAGAGAAGGAAAAAATAAGATAAGCAACAAGAACGGAACTTAGAAACAGGAACAACAAAACAAAAAGAAAACAAATAAAACAAAGCAAAATAAAACATAAACAAACACAAAATACAAAAACAAAAAATAAAAACGAAACAACAGCGAAAACTAGAAGGAGAAGAAGAAGAAGAAGAAAAAGAAGAAGAAGAAGAAGGAAAAGAAGAAGAAGAAGAAGAAGAACACCACCACCACCAACAACAACAACAACAAAAAGAGGAGGAGAAGAAAACGGCAGAAAACACTCGCGGCGGTTTTGATCACGACAACAAGACTCTCCTCGGCCGGGCCTCAGGTGAGCGGGGAGAGTAATTACCTGTGTTATTGTATGGCCTTTGACTCCCTCCTCGCAGGTACCTGTTGGCACTTTGATCCTCCTTTGTGAGTAGGTTCGAGTCCCTTTGTGTGTGTATGTGTGTGTGTGTGTGTGTGTGTGTGTGTGTGTGTGTGTGTGTGTGATTGTGTGTGTGTGTGTGTGTGTGTGTGTGTGTGTGTGTGTGTGTGTGTGTGTGTGTGTGTGTGTGTGTGTGTGTGTGTGTGTGTGTATAAAGGTTGCTGTTCCTGTGTTTCTCTCTCTCTCTCTCTCTCTCTCTCTCTCTCTCTCTCTCTCTCTCTCTCTCTCTCTCTCTCTCTCTCTCTCTCTCTCTCTCTCTCTCTCTCTCTCTTCCTTCCCTTTCCCTTCTAACATGTCAATGCATATTTTTCACGGTTCCCCTCTCTCTCTTTTCTTTTTTTTTCTCTCTCTCTCCTCTCCCTTCCCCTTATTCTCTCATTCCCTCCCTGACAAGCTTTCTCCTCTTCCCTCTGATCCATCTCCTCCCTTCCCTTCGTCTATATTCGCTGTTTTTCTTTCTCTTCCTATGACCTTTTTTTTCTCGTTCATATTTTTCTCTGTTATTTGTATGTCTTTTTTTAATCTTTTGTTCGTGTGTTGGTTGCTCTTTTTCCTCTCTCTCTGTTTGGTTCTTTCTCTCCTCTTTGTTCTTTTAGTATATGTGTCCATCTTTCTTTCTCCCTTTCTCTATTTCTGTTTTGTGTTTTACTTTTTTGTCTCCTTTTGCGTTGGCCGTTTTTCGTGTGTTTTTGTATTTATGAGGTTGGGTGGTGTGTTTCTCTCTCTCTCTCTCTCTCTCTCTCTCTCTCTCTCTCTCTCTCTCTCTCTCTCTCTCTCTCTCTCTCTCTCTCTCTCTCTCTCTCTCTCTCTCTCTCTCTCACTAATGGAGGACGTCCTTCACCCCGCCTGCACACCGGCCACATTTTTCACTCTCTGAAGGCCCAAAATACGTTAAAGAAAATAGCGAACGTTCTTTCTCGCGGTGGAAGCAAAATAGAATATTGTTATATGCTTTCTCTTTTATTTTGTTTTGCTTTCTGAAGGCTACCTCGCGTTCCTTTTCGTGCTTGAAGCGAAGGAAAATGTTGTTATATGGATTTTTTTTTTATATCGTTTTGAAGGTTTTAAAAGATGGTAAGGAAGTTAGGGTTCGTTACTGTGGAAAGGGACAAGGAACAGAATGGTAATATTTGTCTTTGTTTTCTTTACTATAGTTGCGTGTATTTTCTTGCTGGTTAAAACAAAAGAGAATGTTGTTATACTTATGTTTTTACGTTCTGAAAGCTTAAAAAGATTATGAAGAGGATTGGGATTCGTTGTTTTGAAAGAGAATGATGGAAAGAACACTGATATTTTGCTTATCTTTCTTGACGGTTTGAGAAATTTGTCAAGCTGGTATTTTTCCGAATCCATACTTATATTTATCGAGTTTATACTTAAACTTGTATACCTCTTTCCTTTTAAACCTTTCCCTTGGTGAGTATTTATTTGTGTGTGCAGTGTTCTTTTGAATTATCTACCTGCAAGTATCTATACATGCAAAGGAAGATATCTACCCCCACAGTAAAAGGCGAAACATTCTTGAACCTTCAGTGACAGTTTTACAGCCCAACACCGTGGCTTTGTAATGTCCCAAGACCCAAATAATACCATTCAGTCTTCTACACCCCATCATGATTAGGCTTTCGATGCAACACCAGATACACAAGAGGTTCCTCGTGTGGTGCTCTCAGATTTCTATCCTTAAATATGAACACAAAACAATACACAAGGAATTTTCGAAGTCTTTGGAGTTTGTTCGGAGGCTTACTAACCCATCATGACGAACTGTGAAAGTGGCCCTTAGTGTCGTTGAAAAAAGGTTTGGAAACAAGTCTGCGAGAATATCTACATTATTAACTTGATGCGAGACAGTCTGGGGGCTTCAGGAATATGAAGAGAGAAAAGAATACCCACAACATTTTAATTATTTACCTATACAACAGTTTTGAGCCCCTATAGGATACCACTTACTAGATTATAAACAAGCAAAAACAAAAAGTCATCGGTAGAGCTAAGAATTTTTTTTTCTCTCGAAAGATTTTACACTGAGGAAGGAGGGGAAGAAGGGGAAGGGAGGGGAAAGGAATTTAATAAAGAAGTATAAAAAAATGTATGAATTTGACAAGTGCTTTCCCGTGTTCTAAAGAAATATGGCAGAGGAGGAGGACGGAACAGAGGAAGACATGCTTTTCTCAGTAATAGCTAAAAGTAACCGAGACAATCGTAAAATCGTAAAAAAACTATAAAAAAAGAAGTAAGCATTGCGCGTCTCTCCATTCATCTGTCTTTTTTGCGTCGCGCTGTGCAGCAGTTTTCATTCGGCGCTGGTTGGTGAGTCGCATTGTAGAGGCCGCCCTCATTTTGCCCGTGGAAATAACTAATACTTCATGGCCAATGCGCTGCTATAGTGTACACTGAAGGGTGATGCTGAACTTTCCCAAGAGGACGCGTTTTCAAAAGGTAGGTACAGTATGGAGGGGAGAATGCCAACCTTTCATCCCCTTACCATCTTGCTTCACAGAGTGGCTAATGATGATAAATTATAGTGTATGTTCGCAGGCAGTGGCTTATAATGATATAGTGTATATGTTCGCAAGCTATTTTTTTTTCCCCAAAGCTGTTTCCTTTACCGTAGAAATAATCTTATGTATCATTCGATATAAAACTCAAATTCAGGAGAAAGTAATAGGCCTACTGGAAAACGGAATAAGTATAGCAATGAACACTTGTAATAGAAAAAGTTTACCTCAGCCAATTTTTTTTCCAGATATCTTTTTTTTTTTTCAGTAGAGATAGCGACAACTTCAAACAAAAGGGCTGATAAGTATTACTGATGTTACTGCTAAGGTATTACTAAGATATTACTGCCTTTAAGATATTACTGCCCTCTTCACACATACATACACACACATAAAAAAAAAAATACAGCCAGTGCGATAAAACAGACACACTAACGCACACACCCAATACCCTATCCCCTATACATAAGTCAAGCGACCCCGTTCTCTCCCTTCACCCTGCGACGCATTGAAACCTAGTCGGAAGGGGCGGTGTAGCTAAGGGCTATGATGTTCCCCCGTCCTGTTTGCTGATCTCCTGCCTCCCCTGTCGCTTCTGATTGCCGGTTTTAATTAACCTTTGTGGCCGAATATTTTTACTCCGGTACAGTGATTAGGCTCGGCAAAAATCAGGTCGCAGCAAGCATGAAGCCGGGTCAGTCACGTCCCAGCCCCGACACTCATTATTTTCCCCTCCCTGGTGCATGAGGAGACTGTGTAATTACCTCTGACCCTCTGCCTTACTGAATGACGTGTGTAAGGGGAGCCATTCTACTTTTAAGGCCCATAGTCAAACATTTCGGGGTATCAAACTCTTGTCCATCCGAAATTGACCTCTCTTTTGGCCATACATCTCTACATTCTTTTACAGGAGAAGCACATAGCGAGCATTTCTGTTTTTATTTATTCTTGCCCTTGAGCTGCTTCCTTTACTGTAAAAAAAAAGTATAAGGACAAAGCCTGACTTATGGGAAAAGAGTAAAGTTTGCGTTGGCGGAAAGGAAGGAAATAAAAGTGATTCCATTGGCTTTTCGTGCTTATGTGTCCTTATTCACAAAAATTTCTGGGCTCACGGACTCACATTTGAAAAGAGTATCGTTGAGGTTCATGTGGGTGTTTTCATGGGTAGAATTATGAGTCTGGTTATAGTTTGACCAGGGTTCTTTTGCACCGTGAATTCCATAGTCATAAGAACGCGACTAGGCTAATCTCCGTTGTGGTCTTTGGTATAATGAGAGCCATTAGCGAATGAGAATATATACAGGCTGAACAGACGGGAAAAAATACATAGATCTTGGTACCGTTAAAAGTCATGAAGATAATGAAAAAAAATAATTGCAATAAAGGTTTGAAATCACTACTGTAGAGACGAGTGTAAGCGTCGCCTAATGTTTGCTGTCAACTTGTAATTACGGTTCAGCGTCAACATTGCCACGGAAAAGTTTGCAGGCCTGTTTCTTCTCTCTCTCTCTCTCTCTCTCTCTCTCTCTCTCTCTCTCTCTCTCTCTCTCTCTCTCTCTCTCTTCGATCTTCAGCTTCAAGGGATAATCTGAGGTTTTCTTCATCGGTATTTGCATAATATTATCAGGAGCTTCACCATTCCTTCAAAATATATATATAAAAAAACGTTATAAACAACATATTCCTTCCATAATTTTTACCTCAACATATTTCATTTTGTATTTCGCATTTTCCACGGTCAGCTCTCCTCTGTGGGTTAAGTATTTTTAAATATGTTCTGATTAACCTCGAAGATAAGCCTCGCCTCCTCCCCCCTCCCCTCCTCAACATCATCAGTCTGTGTTCTTGAATCGTATCTTACGACGCCATAATCTTATTTTAGGTATTTTCCTCACGACAAGCTTTCGTGGTGCAGTGGTTAGCGTTTCCAACTGTGAGTCTGCAGGGCTGGGTTCGAATCCGGTCAGGGCAGTCGGCGTACAGTCTACCCACCTGATCAACCATCCTTTTGGGCTGGTTGATAAATTTGTGGCTGATGAAACCTGGGTAAGCTAAACTGTGGTGACCCGGATGTTACACTGGCCCTGTGTCGGGTTAACGGGTTCACCCACCATGAGCTCAAAGGGTGAACGGGGCGGAGATGACCACTGGAGGCACGCACAGGTTTAGAGTATGCTGCCAACTTTGTTTTATCATGGACGTGGATCGAGCCTCGCACGCAGACCACAACCTGCACCACGCACCAGCCAATCACAAAAAGGCATCAGTGAGGTCGAGGGTCATGAGTGCAGCCGTCATGATTACTTAAAGAGGCTTGGGTGGAAAAAGGGAAAAAAAAGTATGTGATATGAAAATTCAATGAAAGGAAAAATTAACTCTTGATAACTTTATTTCCATTTCCGTGAACTAGCAGGCGGTCTTCAGAGAGAGAGAGAGAGAGAGGGGGCGAGTTAGGGATTATAGAGAAAACGTTTCCAGAAGCCGAAAGAAAATCTAGAAATTTGAGGGGAAGCTCTGGAAGTTAGAGGAAAGGAAGCTGCTCTGAGAGAGAGAGAGAGAGAGAGAGAGAGAGAGAAAGCAAATACGTAAATACATAAACTAATAAATGAAAAAGTGGAAGGAAAAGTAAAGCAAAAAGCAAAAAAACAAAAAAATATATATAAAAAACATGGAGAAAAGAGAAAAGAACGCAAAGGCTGTACACAAATATAAGGAAAAAACACGAATAATAATAATAATAATAATAATAATAATAATAGTGATACTACTTCGGGTCGAGGAAAGAAAATAACAACCGAGTAAACAGAATTATTTAAAAGCCTCGGAAATATTTACCTTCGAGCTGCACTGGAGAAGAAGAAAAGAACATTAGACGGAGAAAAAGAGAACAGGCCCAAGAAGAAAAACTAAAAGAAAAGAAAGAAAATTTGTGGGAGAGTAAAATGTGGAAATACAAAAATATGAAAAGGTACGAAGCAGCGTAAAAGAGCAAAACATTTTACACTAATTGAGAAAAAGAAAAATAGAAAAAGAAGTAAAATGATGAAGAAGTCGAGGAGTAAGAGGAGGAGGAGGAGGAAGAGGAGGAGGAGGAGGAAAATAAGAAAACGTAAGAAGAACAGAAAAAGAGCAAGAACACGAGAAAATAAGAGAAGAACACACACACACACACACACACACACACACACACACACTATCATCACCACGACCCCCCCCCCCCCCCCAACACACCACGACCGCAACGACAACCACCACCACCATCACGTTTAGCAGAATCAGTTTTATCTTCTTAGCAAACTATTTTTTTTTACGTGACGAAAGTTGGTCCGCCAAACTAAACTTGTTACCAACTCCGTAATGAGGCTTGGCACGGGTTTAGGCGCGGGTTCCTGGAACGACTTACCTACACACGAATACACCGGAGAGGGAGAGGAGGTGCAGAAAGGGTCAGGCGGGCAGCGGAAATAGCAAAAATTAGTGATGATAATATTACTACTACTACTGCTACTACTACTACTACTACTACTACTACTACTACCACCACTACTACTACTACTACTACTACTTATAATAATAATAATAATAATAAGACGAAGAAGAAAGACAAAAGAAAATGTGAGAAAGTATATTGATGAGAATGGAAGTAAGATAGAAAATGAAGATATAATGATAATGATAATAAAAATAATATCAGTGAAAATAATAATGATAAGACAAAGAAGAAAGAAAATGAAAATGTAAGAAGGTTTTGACAAGAATGGAAGTAAGATAGGAAATGCAAATACGATGATAATAATAATAATAATAATAATAATAATAATAATAATAATAATAATAATAATAATAATAATAATAATAATAATAATAATATTATTATTATTATTATTATTATTATTATTATTATTATTATTATTATTATTATTATTATTATTATTATTATTATTATTATTATTATCATCCTTCTCCTTTTGCTTTGATTCTGAGCTTTTGTTAATTTTTTCAAGTTCTTCTAATTGCCGTCTGACCGTCAATCTGTCATGCGTTTGATGGTTGGTAATTCTTTCCTCTACTTTTTGCTTTGATTGACACTTTTCTGTTATTTTTTCCTCTCTTCTGATTGCTGACTTGCTGCGAGTTTGTGATGTGCTTGGTAATTTTTTTTGGCGTTATTTTTTCTCTCAGTAATTACTTGCTCGGGGGTGGGTCGTAGTTTTTAGCTATAACTTAACTCTCTCTCTCTCTCTCTCTCTCTCTCTCTCTCTCTCTCTCTCTCTCTCTCTCTCTCTCTCTCTCTCTCTCTCTCTCTCTCTCTCTCTCTCTCTCTCTCTCTCTCTCTCTCTCTCTCTCTCTCTCTCTCTCTCTCTCTCTCTCTCTCTCTCATTTCCATTTTTAGTCAACTGTTCTTTTTTTTTTGTCTCTATTGTAATCTTCTTTTTTCAGTCTCAATCAATCTTTTTCCCTAACTATTTTTTATTAACTATTCATTTGCGGTGAGGTTCGAAGATATTTGATTATGATTTTTCTGTTTGTCATTTATTTCCATTTTTATTTTATTTTTTCCGTGCACCATAATTTTTTTTTCTGCTTGGAAGTCTTTTCTGTTGCTGTTTTTATTGTTTTATCTTTTCTTTTCTTCCGCAGGTCATCTTGAGACTACACATTGGTCTGGGACTTATTCGTGGCGTGTACCGAAAGTTTTTAATTTTTACTGGTTTTATTATTTTTGTACAGTATAACTTTCCTGTCTCAACGCATTTTTATTAATCTATATTTTTTTTCTATATCGTAAGGCATCTTCCGACTCATTCTTATTCGTGGTGTGTATCGTAAGTCCTTCATTTTTGTTTATTTTCTGTCTTAATGCAATTTTATACCATTTTTATCGTTTATATATTCTATCGCAGTGTATCTTCAGACTCCTTATTGGTCTCATACTTATTCGTGGTGCGTATCGTAAGTCCTTCATTTCTTTTTGTTTATTTACATCCTGTAATCTGTCCCTACTTGTTCTGCTTCTCTTTACTTTCGGTTGCTAAAAAAAGGAAGAGTATCGTAGCTTCTCTTTCTTTTTCAGTATCTTAAGTTATTATTTCTGTCGGACATTGGACGCGAAAACAACTAAATCGTACTTTCTTTTTTTCTCTCGATCCTAATTTAGTTTTTTTGTTCTGTTCTCGATTCTTTTGACTGTTTTGGTTCAGCCTCGGACACGAAAAAAAAGAACATCGTCATTCCTCTCTCTTTTTCAATATCCTAAATTATTGTTTCCGTCGGGCATTGGACTCGAAAACAACTAAATCGTACTTTCTTTTTTTCTCTCGATCCTAATTTAGTTTTTTTTTGTTCTGTTCTTCTTTCTTTTTGACTGTTTCGGTCAGCCTCAAAACAAAAAAGAACATCGTCATTCCTCTCTCTTTTTCAATATCCTAAATTATTGTTTCTGTCGGGCATCGGACGCGGAGTCATCAACAAGAGCAACAGCTGTCCAACGCGCGCCGAGCAGGGAGGAGTAACGCGCCCCGCTGCCCTGGAAGTTGAGTGACGTTTTCAACTCTCGTCCGTTGCGTGAAATTGATGCAGGAAAGTTTGCTCGCCGGAGAGTGAATTGCGAAGCGCTCTATTCACTTCTTTTGCCCTCCCCTTTCCTCCTCCCCTTCCCCTCACTCTTCAGCTCCTATCCTCTCTTCATCCTAACTCTCCAGCCTCTCTCCCTTTTCTCTCCTCTCACGCTGTCGCCCTATCCCCTCCCCTTTCCTCCTCTCCTTCCCCTCACTCTTCCGCTCCTATCCTCTCTTCATCTCACTCTTCCGCTCCTATCCTCTCTTCATCCTAACTCTCCAGCTTCTCTCCCTTTTCTCTCCTCTCACGCTGCCGCCCTGTCCCCTCCCCTTTCCTCCTCTCCTTCCCCTCACTCTTCCGCTCCTATCCTCTCTTCATCCTAACTCTCCAGCCTCTCTCCCTTTTCTCTCCTCTCACGCTGTCGCCCTATCCCCTCCCCTTCCCTCTCACTCCCCTGTTCTTTCCCCCTCTCCCATTGAATTTCCTTCCCATTTCCCATTTCCTCCTCTCCCTTCCCCTCACTCTTCCGCTCCTATCCTCTCTTTTGTCGTCTCTCTCACTCTCCAGCTCCTCTCCCTTTTCTCCCCTCTCACGCTTCCGCCCTCTCCCCTCCCCTTTCCACTCACTCCCCTCTCTTTCCCCCTCTCCCATTGAATTCCCTGCCCATTATCCCTCTTTTTTTTCTTCTTCACTCTCAATCTCTGCCAATTTCCTCTTCCCCTATTTCCTTTCACTTTCATGTCCATTTCCTCCTTTCCGTTCACCCTTCCGCCCCTTTCCCATTTCTTTTCTCTCATGCTCCGATCCTTTTCCATGCCCCTTGCTTTCCCATTCCTTCCCTCTTCCCTTTCCCTCACATTCTCTCCCTTTCTCTCACGCTCCTACCCTTTTCCCATCCCTCCCCTTGCTCTCCCGTCCTTTATGATTCCCTTTCCTTTAACTCTTTCGCTCATTGGGGTAAGAAAGGGTCGTAAGTCTTTGATTTTGAAGCCAGTGAACTGTCACTCTAGACTTTCAATTGGCCTGTCGACCATCTTGGGAGGGGATGGCAGAGAGAGAGAGAGAGAGAGAGAGAGAGAGAGAGAGAGAGAGAGAGAGAGAGAGAGAACGAACATACGTCGCGCAGAGACAACCTCCCAACACTGCCTCAAAACGCATCAGTAAGTAACGGATTTAACAGTAACTTCAATTGCATGTCGTCATTTGTGTGGGCAAGACAGTTTTGGATCTGAGACTGATAGAACGATGAATGCAGTGCTCTAAGTAACAGTAACGCTGCCTCACGCCTCTTCTCTCCGGCTTGATCTTGTTTTGCTAACGAAGGTACGCAGGTCGATATTCTCAGACGCTCCCGCCTCAAACATCAACTATTTCAAAAGGCCAAAAAGGACATCAGTTGCGTTCTCATGAGTGTTTTTTTAGGTTCTTGGTATGGAGGAAGGGTCAAACTACAACTAGGGTCATTAAACTACCCCTGGAAATGTCCAAACTCCAGCGAAACCCGTGTCAAATATATGAGCTTGGGCGCCGAAATGTTAAGAATATGGCCCTGTGCAGCGTCCTGTTGGCCCGAAGCGGCGGCAGTGATGAACCTGGAACACTCAAGAACACAGTGTTTCGAGGTCATCACGAGACTGGAAGGACTGTTGTGTGAGGTTCCTCCCCCGTTCTGCTCTCTCCCCCTGCTCTCTGTTCCCCCCACCCACTCCCTGCTCCTCGCCCCGGTCTCTGTCTCTCCTAAGTTCTCTGGCCTCCCTGCTCTCTGCCACCATCCCTGTCCCCCTACCCGCTCTCTGCTCCCCTCTCACTCTCTGTCGCCCCCCTCCATTCCTCCCTCTCGGTCTTTGCCTTTCCCCCAAAAATCCCCCTCCGTCGCTCGCCCCCCCCCCTTCCCCGCTCCCACAGCCTCATTATTCCTGCCCTCAATGCCTGGACAAGGAAAGTTTTCGCGTCACAACAGGCCCTAATATGCTTAACCTTCGCTAATGGCCTTAAAGATTCCGCGGGGGCTGCTCGGCGTGGAAAAAAGATTGTTTGCTATCCCGGCAAATTGGTTCGTTGTCGGGCTCGCTTTCTTCGCAAAAAAAGAATAATCCACTTATGTTACTGGTCCGCTGGTGCGTCCGTGCGTGGCGAAACTCATGATATTAATTTGTGCATAATACGGGAGAGTATACATTTCCTGAACACACACACACACACACACACACACACACACACACACACACACACACACACACAGTTTCCCTTATAATAATTTATGTACTTATAATAATAATTATTATGTATGCTTTAAGATCCTGAGCGGTATTTGCTACGGAGGGCACAGCTGCTTCAGTTAGTTCTTTTATTATTATTATTATTATTATTATTTTTATTATTATTATTATTATTATTATTATTATTATTATTATTATTATTATTATTATTATTATTATTATTATTATTATTATTACCTTACTACTACTACTACTACTACTACTACTACTACTACCACCACTACTACTGTTATTTCTTCTACTACTACTACTACTACCACTACTACCCAAACACCCAGCACTTCAATTAGGCCGACACAAAGACTTCTAAGGTCGCGGACAAAACTCTTAGGAGGGGAAACACAAGGGGAAACGAAGCGGGGCGGGTCGGTGCGGGGCGGGGCACGTCACTAGCAGAAGGAGGGGTGGCAAGGGGAAGGCCGGAACGGAGAGGTAAGGGCAGCAAGGGAGAGGCAGAAGGGAGTATTAACTATCAAAACACTTCTCCTTTCGAATTGGACCTCTCTTTCGGACTCTCATCTCTGCATTCTTTTACAGGAGCAGCACATAGCGGGCATTTCTTATTTATCTTTATTATCTACCTTGAACTGCTTCCTTTACTGTAAAAATACCAAAATACCAAAAGGTCGTGTGATGCCGGGCAAGTTTCCCGATGCGTCCCTCTTCCGCATCTATCATCCTTGTCACGAGAGAACAAGTGATTTTTACGCGAGCGCCGAGCTGTTTGTCTCGCCGAGTGTCGCTGTGTTGTGTCGCTGATCCGCCTCTCTCAGCAATACCCGTCATTCCTCACCGTCACTCGCTGAGGAAAAGAGGTTAAAGACTTGTTAAATAGTGAGGACACGAGGGATTTTCAGCGTCACTCTCGCATCGCTGTCTCTTCTGTCTATCTGTCTATCTATCTATCTGTATGAGGTCTTCAGAATCACTCCCTTGCATCGTTGCCTCCTTTCTCTCTCTCTCTCTCTCTCTCTCTCTCTCTCTCTCTCTCTCTCTCTCTCTCTCTCTCTCTCTCTCTCTCTCTCTCTCTCTCTCTCTCTCTCTCTCTCTCTCTCTCTCTCTCTCTCTGTCTGTCTATCTGTCTATCTATCTATCTATCTATCTGTCTATATTTATCTCGTCTATCCCCTCCTTCCCTCGCATCCTCAGACCCACAACATCCCTCGATCTTGCAATAAAAATAACAACACAAACACTTCGCACATTCATACACCGCCTACATGCCATCCCTTCCTCAGTAACAAGAGGAAGAGAGGGAGAAAAATTGTTATTACCTCACAAACACTTTCTTATTCTTTAATATTAGTTGGCCCGAGTTTGCCTTTTGTCCCTCGCGTGTCATTCTCCCTTGCAGCCAAGTCGACGTTTTGCATTCCCGTTCTGCGCCTTCATAAAATGGTGTAACTTTTCTTTTCTTGCCTTTTAAGTTTATTTTTTCTTTTATCTGTACGTGTCGTGTCTTTATGAAAAAATAACTCTCTCATTCACTGGACAACTATTTTTCATTTTCCTCCTCTTTATTTTTCTTCTTCTCGTCTCTTGCTTGCCTGTCTGTCTTGTCTGGTTGTGTGTGTCTGTGTGTCTGTCTATCTGTCCATCAAAGAACAGCTATTTTTCTTCACCCTCGCCTTTCCTTGTCTTTCTATATGTCTGTCTGCCTGTCTGTCTGTCTGTCTGTCTGGCTGGTCTAAAAAATCCCCCAGAGAGCAATTATTTTTCCTCCTCCTTTTCCTCGCCTCTGCTTGTCTGTCTTTCTTTCTGTCTGTCTGTCTGTCTGTCCTGATGTGAACGCTGTAATGAAACGTTGTGAGATTTAAAGAGTTTTATTTTTTCTCTCTTTTCTCATTTTCTTTTTTCTTTCCTCATTTTTGTATATCTTGTTATCACGCAACTGCAATGATGTGAGTGATTGTTTTTACACTCGGATTTATTTTCTATTTAGTTATTTAGTTATTTTGTGTTGTTTTCAGCTCCTTTTTTTTTTCTTTTTTCGTATTCCCTTTATGCTATTTGTATTTTCTATCATATTTTCTTCCGTGTAGCCTATTCTGTTTACTCTCTCTCTCTCTCTCTCTCTCTCTCTCTCTCTCTCTCTCTCTCTCTCTCTCTCTCTCTCTCTCTCTCTCTCTCTCTCTCTCTCTCTCTCTCTCTCTCAAAACACACACACGCCAGTAATACCATCATCATCATCATCATAATTATCATCATTATCTGCATCAATAGCATCACAATCATCGTTATAATCGCCTCCAAATTAACCTATTGTCCTGTACTAATCCAAACCTATTATAATTATGCTGCCTCCACGAGCCTCCATTAGCGCTAATACACCAATACTCCGCTTGAATTTCCATTTAATATTCCGCTAACCGGGGTCACGCGAGGCCTCCAGCGGCGGCAGCAGGGACCCGTTTTCTTTATTTCGTTTTTTTTTTTAAGGGGGACGATCTTAGTTGGTGCTGTGCCGTGTTTGGTGATTCTCGTTGGTTTCTTTCTGGGTTTGAATCTTCTTTTCTTTGTCTTTTGTTTAAGTTGTTTTGTTTAAGTTGTTTTGTTTACATGGGAGGGCATTTGTATGTGGTTTTCCTATTTTACATCATCAGGAAGGACCCCCCCATCTCTCTCTCTCTCTCTCTCTCTCTCTCTCTCTCTCTCTCTCTCTCTCTCTCTCTCTCTCTCTCTCTCTCTCTCTCTCTCTGCCTATCTGTCTATCTATCTATGTATCTCCCACTCTCAAGATAATAGCAATGGTTTGAATCTTTCGTCTATAACTTCCCCCCATTCAGTATATCCATAACTTCGTGTCCCAGTACCATATTGAAAAAAGGAGAAACACAAGAATGATGTTACCTGTTATTGGCATTACGTAACAGAGTATCGGTTTTCTATCAACGACGCGTGGGGGACCAATTTCAAAGCTTGTTACATTTATTGGTTTATTTATTGCTTGTTAATTAATCCCGTTGAACCTGTTACTGTTATTACGACACGCTAATGATGATGATGGTGAGAGGGATTAAAGGGAACGGACGGACGGTGTGCCAATTAGCAGGTGTTCCGCTAATTAGTACTTGGGATTATTTCTATTATGCTCAGGTGAAAAGGTTTTTGTCGTTAATTTTTCGTATAGTAGTAATGGGTTTGGGTTTTGCAGCTTCTCTCTCTCTCTCTCTCTCTCTCTCTCTCTCTCTCTCTCTCTCTCTCTCTCTCTCTCTCTCTCTCTCTCTCTCTCTCTCTCTCTCTCTCTCTCTCTCTCTCTCTCTCTCTCTCTCTCTCTCTCTCTCTCTCTCTCTCTCTCTCTCTCTCTCTCTCTCTCTCTCTATCTCTCTCTCTCTCTCTCTCTCTCTCTCTCTCTCTCTCTCTCTCTCTCTCTCTCTCTCTCTCTCTCTCTATCTATCTATCTATCTATCTATCTATTCTTCCCTCTGTCTATCTGTCTTTTTGAGTGTATGTACGAGAGAGAGAGAGAGTGGTTCCTCCTGGGGCCTCTGGTTTGATTTGAATGCTTAATGAAGTGGCTTTTGTGCTGGAAACTCGCGCTTGGAAACGACGAGAAAGGACTGAAAGGGAGAGGGAAGGAAAGAAAAAAAGCTGGAGAAGAACAAAAAAAAAAAAATAGAAGTGAAAAGGAATGACGAGAAGGAAGAAAAGAATTGAAGAAAAAGAGCTGGGGACTGTGGCTTGTTTTGGTTGTCAGAGAAAAAGAAAGAAAAGATGAAGAGGAAAAAAAATGGAAATGAAAAAGAATGACAAAGAAAAGAAAGAATAAAGAAAAGAGCTGGCTGTTTTTATTACTGTTGTTATTGTCATTATTACGTATTGATGTTGTTCTCACTGATATTGCTTTGGTGGTCGTAGTAGTAGTAGTAGTAGTAGTAGCATTGTAGATGTCCTTTTTATCGTCCTGGCGGCCCCCTCCTTTGCATAATAAGATTGTGAGAGTCGAGAACATAATATATTCAACCAAACTTTTCTCATATCGCCTCTAACTTCACCGCCTTTCCTTTCTCTCGTTTGCCCCATACATGCGTGAGGGGACGAGCGAGGAGGAGGAGGAGGAGGAGGAATAGGTCACGTGGAATATTACATCCTCAATACACACACACACACACACACACACACACACACACACACTATCACAGACTCATAACATAACTTTGCATACACAAATTCGATAACGTTACATCAAACACACACACACACACACACAAACAAGCCATTTCGTCACTTCAAAGCCATGGATGGAAATTTGTGAGGTAAAAAAAAAGTTGCGTCCGGGGAACAGTGTAAGGTCGAAGGTTGCATTATGAAGGAAAAGTGGAAGGTGAAAAAGTTACATTATGAGGAAAAAGTATAAGGAGAAAGGCTGTTTTATGGGGAAAGTATAAGGTCGAAGGTTGGATTATGGGATAAGTATAAGGTCAAAGGTTACCCCTCCCCCCATCACCTGGCTCGTTAATTAATCACTCTATCCACCTGTGTCTCGCCACGATCACCTACACGCGAGTTACCTGAGATCACCTGAGATAGCGGCGGCTTTTTTGTGTGCCTTGTTCATCGTTACAAAGGACTTGAACAATGACACTGAAATAACGCCTCCTCCTCCTCCTCCTCCTCCACCTCCTCCTCCTCCGCCTCCTCCATAAATCCCTCCCACCTGCTCCGATTGTTCCATGGACTATGCTATTTTAGTCCCATTAGAGTCTTGTATCATCTTCCCCCTTAACCAAAATGAAAAGAAGGAAGAGGAGAAGGAGGAGGAGGAGGGGAAGGAGGAGGAGGAGGAAGCAATATGAAGATGAGAGTGGAAGAAGAGGATATCATGAAGGAAGAATAATGAAGGAAGAGGGAAGTAAGGGAGAGGAAAGGAGAAGAAGAAGAAGAACAAGAAGAACAAGAACAAGAAAAAAGAAGAGAAATGATAAATAAAGCAGAAGGAAAAAAAAAACACTAGTAGAAGAAAAGACAAAAACAAAAAACAAAAAAAAAAACACCACCACCACCACCAACAACAACAAAAACAACAGTAGTAATCTTGCAAATAGGAACCAAGAGAGAGAAAAAAAAGAACAAGAGAGAGAGAGAGAGAGAGAGAGAGAGAGAGAGAGAGAGAGAGGGTGGGTGGGGGTTAGGGGGATTCGAACACCTTGCAACACCTTTCGCAACTCCAATACCCGTGACGCCGAGGATCTGCCGGCCCGATTTATTGCCTCGTTCCTCACCGCCCATTGTGTGTGCCGGCGCTTGCATCGAGGAGGAGGAGGAGGAGGAGGTGTTCGTTTTCGCGTCATTGTTGTAGGAAGTGATGGCGATGGTCTGTGTAGAGGTAGTAGTAGTGGTAATTGTAGTAGTAGTAGTAGTAGTAACACCTCTCCTCCCGAAATTGACCCCTCTTTCGGCCACCTCTTTGGATTCTTTTTTAGGAGCAGCGAGTAGCGGGCTTTTTTATTTTTTATTGTTTCCTTTCTTTGTGCCATTGAGCTGTCTCCTTTGCTGTAAAAAAAATAGTTGTAGTAGTTGTTGTTGTTGTTTCTGAATCTATTGTTATTGTTCTTCAAACCAAGTGTCATTGCCAAGAGAGAGAGAGAGAGAGAGAGAGAGAGAGAGAGAGAGGGGTCATATCAAGTTTCACCGAAGATAAAAAGGAAAATTTAATGAGTCAACAAATATCGCATATAAATGAATCAATAATGTTATCAATAAAGAAATAAAAGGCCTTCCTAAATGACCCTTAATAGACGACCCTTAGTTTTTCCCTTTTTATCCTTCCTTCTCTCCTTCCTACATTTCCTTCTCTTCCTTCCTTTATTTCCTTCCTTTTCTCCTTCCTCTATTTCCCTCCTCCTCTTGTCCCTCCTTTTATTCTCCTTTTTCTCTATAGTCCTGTTTACCTGCTTTTTTATTATTTATTTTTGTCAGTTATCTAACAATTCACTTATGTATTATTATATGTGTTTTTACTTCTGTTTTTCTTCTTCTTCATGTGTGTGTGTGTGTGTGTGTGTGTGCGCGTCTGGGTAATGAGTTCAATCGACACCCGGTCACCAGTATTGTTTTTAATGTCAACACATAATGAGAGCCGAGATATATTGTGTTTCCGTGCGTTGTTATTGTGTATTGTTATTATTATTATTATTATTATTATTATTATTATTATTATTATTATTATTATTGTACTGTTATTATTACACACACACACACACACACACACACACACACACACACACACACACACACACACACACACACACTTAATACACCTATCCCCCCTCCCACACTCGCCTCCTTCCCCCTCACACACCTACGCCGGAAGCTGCCTCATCTCGGGAACTGATGACTGTATTATCCACTCGAGTTCTCGCGCTAATGGCCTTGTGATCCGCCCTAGACCTTGCCATTATTTCCCCAGACGCGCCTCCTGCATACTCACACCCTGCGACCCCCGGCCTACGAAATTCGACCCAGGACGATACTCGGTTTTCTAAAAGGGTTACGGTAGATAGTTAGCTGTTTTTTTCGCTGCTAGATTTTTTTTTTTTTTTACAGCAAAGGAGACAGCTCAAGGGCACAAAAAAGGGAACAATAATAAAAAAAAAGCCCGCTTCTCGCTGCTCCTAAAAAAAGAATCAAAAGAGGTGGCCGAAAGAGAGGTCAGTTTGGGGGGGAGAGGTGTCAGGAGATCCGTATAAAAATTTGTTTCTGCTTCTTTGCGCCGTGAAATTCAATTCACATTTTCACTCACTCATTTCTTTATTATTTTATAGGAGGAGTGTTCAGCGGTATTTTTGTTTTTGTTTTTGTGTTTGCTTTTGCCCTTGAGCTGTTTCCTTTACTGTAAAAAAGACACACACACACACACACACACACACACACACACACACACATATACACACACACACACACACACACACACACACACACACACACACACACACACACACACACACACACACACACACACACACACATACTCAAAGGAGAACAAGCGCTGGGGTGGGAGAGGGGCTTCGCTATAAAGACATTCCTCCTGGGCTACGTGGGGGGAGCGATGAGGGGGGCGGGCTGCTTTTCAGAGACATTCCTTTCCTCTGAACTATAAAAAAAAGAATAAGTGGAATTGAACTGAGGGAGGAAGGGAGGGAGGAGAGATGGCGCGATATAAACACACGAACACACACACACTTGCGGAGGGGGGACAGGATCGCTACAAAGAAATTCCTCCCTCCGAATTACATGAAACTACGGAAGGGAGGAGGGAAGGGAGGTTAGATGACGCTGGTAGTTGTTGAAGAAAGAAGGGAACACACACACACACACACACAGACACACACACACACACGTGGAAAACAGCAAGCGGGGAGGTCATTACAAAGACATTCCCTCCTCCGAGCTACATGGAAACTGCGGAAAGGAGGGAGGTAGGGAGGATAGACAGCGCTGGTGGTCTGTTTCTGTTTGTGTGTGTGAGTGTGTGTGTGTGTGTGTGTGTGTGTGTGTGTGTGTGTGTGTGTGTGTGTGTTTCCGCTCGCTCAGGGATTACACGGAATTGTTGTCACTAATTGGAGCTCGCAGAGGGAGGCTTCCGGGCTGTGTAGAGGCCAAGGATTTGTTATAGAGACCTTGGTTTAGGTTGACTCGCTGTGGCTAGAGGCGTGGAAGGGTCTACAGGGGCAATGAAGTGAAGGGGCGGTTAATAATAATAGTTTCGAGTTACTGAGTTTACTGGTGCGTTTACGTCTGAAGGAATAAAGAGGATGTGAAGAAGATGACATAGAAGATGAAGATGATGAAGAGGAAGATGGTGAAGATGAAGATGAAGAAGGAAAATAAAATGAAAAAAGGGGATAGAAAAGGAAAATAAAAAGGAAAGGGAGGAAAGGGAAAAGGAGAAGGAAAGGAATAGGAATAGAAAAAGAAGAATATGAAGATAAAGAGGAAAAAGAAAACGAGGAGAAAGGAAATAAAAAAAGGCAATGAAAGAGAGGAAAATGATAAAAATGATAAAAAAAAAGAATTAGAAGAAAAAGAAGCCAAAAAAAAAAAAGAAGAAAAAGGAGAAAAAATAAGGGAAAAGGAAGAGAATATAATGATGATGGCGATGATGAAAAAGAGAAAAAGAAGAAGAAAACGAAAAATGAAAATAAAATGAAAAACGAGAGAGAAAAGGGAAGGGAAAGGAGGAAAAGGAGAAGAAAAAAAGAGAATTAGAAGAAGAAGAAGAAGAAGAAGAGGAAGAAGAAAAAGATGAAGAAGTAGAAAAAGAAGGAGAAGAAAAAGAAATAAAAAAAGATCAAGAAAGAGAAGGAAAAATAGAAAAGAAGAAGAAAAGAAGAAGAAGAAGAAGAAGAAGAAGAAGAAGAAGAAGAAGAAAAAGAAAAGGAAGAAGAAGAAGAAGAAAAAAATCTGTATCCATCATTATTGTATACTTAATCTATCAAATGCCTGTCTGTCTATCTATCGACCTCTGTATATGTATTTATCAGTAACCGGACCATCAGATACGTGTATGCCAGGTGTTTTTAAGCTAATTGAATTGTTACCTTTGTCATCCATACCTGCGAACATTTTTACTGCACTGCGTATTTCAATAACGTACAGATTATCCTCCATTGTAACCTGTTAGCTCGAATATCTGCAATGTGAGGTCAATTAACACGTCCATTTGTCCTCCTGTCCATACGTCTATCTGTTCGACCATCCACTGTCTATCTATATTTACCATCTATTCACTTATCGATCTGTCTAAATATTTATCTAACTTTCCCGTCTGTCTGTGTATCTATGAGTCATTCTGTGTATCTCTATATATCTATCTATCTGTCTATCTGTATATATTCATTAGTCAACGTATCTACCTATCTATCTATATCTATCTATGTATCAATTTATCTGACCTCCTTTTTGGCCACTCCTCTCAACTTTTTTTTTATATGATTTATATCTGCGAGCTTTTTTTTCATTATTGTTTTTGTTTTTTTGCCCTTGAGCTGTTTCCTTAAATGTAAAAAACAAACAAACCTGCCTATCTTGTATAAGGTAGACAGACAGACAGACAGACAGGTAGGTAGGTAGACAGGTAGAGGTAGAGTTCTAAGATTTTAACTTTTGGAGTCGAAATTGAAATATTTCACTGCAATATTTTTTCTCTCTCTGTTGTTGCTGTTTCCATGGCGAGTTTATGAGAGTGTGTCCGAGAGGGGGGAGGGGCAGGGGGAGAGAGGGAGAGGGGGAGAGGGGGAGATGAAGCATGGGGGGGGAAGGGGGGAGAGCGAGAGAGAAGGATGGAAGAAGGAAACGTTCGTAGGAGGGAGAGAAGGAAGGGAGGGGCAGAGGGAGAGGGGGATAGGAGAGAAAGGGGAGGGAGGGAGAGGGAGAGAGGAGGGAGGGGGAGATGAAAGAGAGGGAGATAAGGCATGGGGGAGAAGGGGGGAGAGCGAGAGAGAGGGATGAAAGAAGGAAACGTACGTAGGAGGGAGAGAAGGAAGGAGTGAAGGATGGGAAGGAAGAGAACGTAGGAGGGGAGGATAGGGTGCAGGAGGGATAGGTATTGAACGGAGAAGGGAGAGAAGAAAAAGGAGAGGAAAGGGACGGAAAATGATGATGATGATGATGATGATGGAGGAGAAGGAAGAGGAAGAAGAAGAAGAGGAGGATAAGGAGGAGGAGGAAGAGGAGGAGGAGGATGGTGATGAGGTTGCTAAAGACAGAGAAGAAAAGGAAGAAAAAAACGAAAAAAAAGATGAATATGAGTCGACAAAGAAGGAAAAGGAAAAAGAGAAAAAAAGGAAAAGAAAAAAAACGAAAAATAATAAGAAGAAATGAAACTGAAGAAGACATAGCAGAAGAAAAGGGAAAAGAAAATGAAAGGATAAAGAAGAAAAAGAAGACAAAGAAAAGTAGATGAAGACGAAGATGAGGAAAAACGAAGCAAAATAGAAAAAAAAAACCGAAAAAAAAGTAGATAACGTTATTTTTCAACTTGTCCTAATTTCCACACACACAGGATAGACAGATAGACAGATAGATAGATAGATAGATAGACAGATAGATAGAAAAGCTGAGAAAAAAAAAGCTTGACAAAATTCACTAATAAAGACTCATACTTATTTACACCATCACATTTACAACAACAACAACAACAACAACAACAACAACAACAGCCTCCAACTCACCTCACGAAGTCTCCGGAGGTACAGGACAAGCCAGGAGACACGCGCCAGCTCTCCGTATTGGGGAAAGAAGCCTCATAGTTCTAGTCATTCTTCGGGCACCAGCGAGGACACACGCCGAAACAACACGCCCACCACACCCACGCCTAGCCACACCACCCACGCCAGCCTCGCCAGCCACGCCCACTTACCCTACGCCCACCACTCACGGCAACCACGCCCGCTACGCCCAGCCGCCCGACAGCCTTTGTACAGGTCTTCGGCAGTAAGGAAAACATAACACAAAATAGCTTCAATATTCTAATTCCCGTTCTCATTTTTCAGGAACAAATCGGTGTTATAACCATACTTGCATTTGACAAACATATCTAATCATTTATATCTGTGACCGTATCTATCTTTTCTATACTCCTATATCCTTTTTATCTTATCGTGAAAACTTGACATTGTAGAGCGGCTAATCACACTGACGCGATATCTTGATGTATAGATAAAAAAACAACACTGGCAGACGATAGAGATATATTTTTAACCATGAAATATAACATGCTTCATCTCCCCCTCGCCCCCTCTCCCTCTCTCCCCCTGCCCCTCCCCCCTCTCTCTCGTCTGCCAGTGTTTTTTTTATTTTTTTAATCTAAACTAGACATTTTTTACTAATTGTTGTTATACCCTACCTTACGATATTCACAATTTACAACTATAATTATTCCCCTATATATATGCTAACCTCACCTAACTAAAAACTAGCCATTTACAGCTGACAAACATATCTGATCATTTATATCTATGACCGTATTTATAATCCTATATCATTTTATCTTAACGAGAAAACTAGACACATTTTTTACTAACTGTTGTTATGGCTACCCTACCTTATGATTTTTACAATTTACAATCATATTTTTTTATTATGAGTAGCGGGATTTTTTTATTATTTTTATTTACGCCCTTGAACTGTCTCCTTAGCTGTAAAAAAAAAAATATTCCTGTATATATATATATGCTAACCTCACCTAATTAAAAACTAGCCATATGTACAAATATTATTATAACACTGGTTCTTCACCCTCTCTCCGCCCAAAGCAATAATACTTTACTTCGTTTTTTCTCTTTGTTCTTGTACATTTGAGAACATATCCTAATTAAATCTTTCCTTTCAGTTATTATCATTATTACCCTCTCCCTTCACCCACTCATCGACACTCCGCGCTAAGGAACAGTTAAGGAGTCTAAACGCTTTGTCTTACCCATCCATACACTGATTCCTCATCAGTTCTCGTCCCTTCAAACAGTAATACCAAATTATAGGACATTCATTCTTCATCCTCATCATCCCGAACATTAACTCTGCGCAAAGGGAACACTCCTCCTCCACCTCCTTCTTTTTCCCTCCCTTCTCCTATTTCTCTTTCACTTCACCTCCTCCCACCATCTTCCCCTCTTCTTCTTCCTCCTCCTCCTCCTTCTATACTCCTACTTCTCTCCTACTCCTGCTTCTACTCCTGCTAACTTTCCTTTCTCACTCATCTTATCGTTTCCACTGGTTTTTCATCTTCTCCTCCTCTCCCTCAAGATGTAATACTTGGACATCGCTTCCTCACCTTCTCCCACGCACCGACACTCCGCACCAAGGAACAGCCAAGGAGCATACAAGCGCTCTTTTCACTCTTCTCACAAATTCATCGCTGACCGAGCACTACTTGAGGCTCCGTGACCTCCCCCAGCCTTGTCCGTCTCCGTGCGAAATGAGAGAGAGAGAGAGAGAGAGAGAGAGAGAGAGAGAGAGAGAGTGTTCTCGTGTTATATTTTGTTCTTCCTAATTCTGGTTTTCAGTTTTTATTTTCGTTTTTATTTATTTTTTGAGTTTGTTTTTACACTTTTCACCGTCACGTTTCACTCTCTCTCTCTCTCTCTCTCTCTCTCTCTCTCTCTCTCTCTCTCTCTCTCTCTCTCTCTCTCTCTCTCTCTCTCTCTCTCTCTCTCTCTCTCTCTCTCTCTCTCTCTCTCTCTCTCTCTCTCTCTCTCTCTCTCTCTCTCTCTCTCTCTCTCTCTCTGTCTCTGTCTCTCTCTCTCTCTCTCTCTCTCTCTCTCTCTCTCTCTCTCTCTCTCTCTCTCTCTCTCTCTCTCTCTCTCTCTCTCTCTCTCTCTCTCTCTCTCTCTCAAAAGAATGAGGGTCGTCCATCACAACCTTATCAGCGACCTCAGTTATTGGTTGGTATCGCGTCCACTTTCTCCCTCCTCCTCCTCCTCCTCCTCCTCCTCCTCCTCCTCCTCCATACCTTCTCCATTTTTACCCTTTACCCCCTCCGCACCTCAACACTTCTACACTTACACCCCCCATTGCCCACAGCCACGCCATGCCCATGCTTACCCACGCCCATGTTATCCCTTATCTTTTGGACCTTACCGTTTGGACCTTACCGTCTGGACCTTACTGTTTGGACCTTACTGTTTGGACCTTACCTTTTTCAACTGAGAGGCATATCACCCACCCATAACCTTTTTCTCTCTCGTCTGTTTTTCATTTGTTTTATCATGATCATTTTCGTCTTCATCGTCATATTTTTCTTTTTCCTTTTCGTTTTTTTTCTTCCTTTGTTCTCATCTTCTTGTTTTTTTTGTTCTATTTGTTGCTCGTTTTTTTTTTTTTTTACTCTGGTTCTGGTTCTATTTCTTCTTCTTCTTCTTTTTCTTCTCCTTCTTCTTCTTCTTATCATTTCTTATTTTTCCTTTCCTTCATGTTCCTCCTCCTCCTCCTCCTCCTCCTCCTCCTCTTTCCCTGTCCATTTTCCCAGGAAGTTCGGATACATCATTACAATATTTTTCCCCATTCGGATCAGGGAGCGAAATTCATCTCACTTTTATGGGCTCACCTGCTCCCCCTCCTCCCCCTCCCCCCTCCTCCTCTTCCTCGTCCTCCTCCTCCTCTCTTCCTTCTCTTCCTCCTCCTCCTCCTCCTACCTTACCCCAGCCCTTTTCCACTCTCATTTCTTTGGGTTCCTCACTCTCTCTCTTTCTTTTTCTCTCCGTCTTCCAGTTTCTCTTCTTTTCTCATGTGAGTCCTCTTTCTCCTCTTTCTCCTCTTAATAACCTTACCTCGCCTCTTCTCCATTCTCATTCCCTGGGTTCTCTTAGTTCTCTCCTTCTTCTCCTCTTTCTCGTTCTCGTTAACTCCATGTTCTCTATCTCTTCTTCCTTGCCCTTGGCCTTCTCTTCTTCTTCCTCTGTTTCATCCTCCTCTTCTCCTCTTCCTCTTCCTTCTACGCAAGCTCGCCCCTACCTAACTCAATTTCTCCAGGTTCTCGAGCCCTCTCTTCCTCCTCCTCCTCCTCCTCCTCTTCTACTTCCTCTTCTTCCTCCTACTTGACTTCACCAATCACTAATCTTTTTTCTCCTCCCTAATTATCCCTCCAGTTTCTTCCCCTTTCTCATTTTTATCCTCCTTCCTGCCTCACCTGTTATCTTCAAGTTAATTAGTCCGTACAGGTAACGCGGTATAATTAACGTGTTCTGACCGTGTTTAGAAGTGAAGGGAACGTATGTCTGTCTGTTTAATAATTGGTATATACATGAAACGTACCTTACTCCCACACACACACACACACACACACACACACACACACCTATTCACACTACTTCGCTTAATCGACACCACTGCCACCACCCACCACCACCACCACCACCACTAACACCGCTATCAGGAACCCTCAGAGAGTAGAATCAGGGCTGGATACACAAAGCAACAATTAAGCCGTCTGCATATATATACGCGTGTGTTTGTGTGACCGTGTTTGTGTGTGTGTGTGTGTGTGTGTGTGTGTGTGTTTGCGTCGGCGTGATGGGTCTATGCAATTTCGGCGCCTCGTGTGATCTGAGTCGCTAGAGGCATCATTAGGAGAAGGAGGAGGAGGAGGAGGAGGAGGAATACGAGGAGGACAAAGAGAAGAAAGACGAAGTAGAGTATAGCAAGAGAAAAGGAGGAAAGGAAATAAAGACAAACAGAAATGGAGAAGAATGGAAAGGAGGAGAAGAAGGAGGAAGAGGAATAGAGGAAAAAGAAGAATATAGTGGGAGATAAAGAGGAAAGAAAAAGAGAAGTGGAGGAATATTGTAACGAAATGGAGTAGATGGAATAAATAATAGGAATATAAATGAGTGGAAGAGGAGGAGAGGAAAAGAGGGAGAAGGAGAAAGGGAAGAAAGTGGAAAGTGAGAGAAAATTAAAAGAAGAAAAAAAACCCCAATTGGAGGAGAAGTGAAGCGAAATGGAGGAGTAGAAAAAGAGGAAAGGAATAGAAACGAAGAGGAAGAGGAGGAGGAAGATGAAGAAGAGGAATAGAACCGGAGATAAAGGACATAAATAAGAGAAGTAGAAAAAGAGGAAAGGAATATAAACGAAGAGGAAGAGGAGAAGGAGAAGGAAGAAGAGAAGAAGATGAAGAAGAAGAACAGAACGGGAGATAAAGGACAGAAATAAGAGTAAAGCAATAGAAATGAAGAAGACCAATAGGAGGAAAAAGAGGAAGAGGAGAAGATGTAGAAGAAGAACAGAATGGGAAATAAAAAAAAGAGAAAGCAATGAGAGGATCAGTGAAGTAGTAGAAGAGGAGCAATATGGAGGAGGAGGAGGAGGAAGAGGAGGTGAAAGAGGAGGAAGAAGAGGAAGAGGAAGAGAAGATGTAAAAAAGGAACAGAATGGGAGATAAAGGAAAGAAAAAAAAAGAAAGCAATAAGAGGATCAGTTGAAGTAGTAGAAGAGGAGCAATATGGAAGAGGAGGAGGAGGAAGAGGAGGTGGAAGAGGAGGGAGAAGAGGAAGGGTTATTGGCGATTCGTCCTCGGGTTGTGAGCATCGTGGACAAAGGCTCTGATACCATTAAGGATCATTCATCACCAACAGAGGATTCAAACCCTCACTTATCACTCACCCGCAACACTCGACACCACAAAGGCGATGGGGGGGAGGAGGAGGAGGAGAAGGAGAAGGAGGAGGAGAAGGAGAAGGAGAAGGAGGAGGAGGAGGAGGAGGAGAGAGAGAGAGAGAGAGAGAGAGAGAGAGAGAGAGAGAGAGAGAGAGAGAGAGAGAGAGAGAGAGAGAGAGAGAGAGAGAGAGAGAGAGAGAGAGAGAGATATAAAAAAAAAAAACAGTATCAAGGTACCTTCTACAGTACTAATTAATTATATATATTAAAAATTGAATAATCTCGTGCGTGTCTATAGATCTCTGTACGTTAATTAATCCATAACGTTACGTACACACACACACACACACACACACACACACACACACACACACACACACACACACACACGCTACCCTTCATTTAATTCTCATATCAGGAAGACAAAAAAAAATATATATATAAGTCGGATCTATGTACATGTAAAGAAAGCATCGTTGCCAATAATTCTGTAACTTGCCAAAAATAATGCGCACTGTTACCAAGAAAAGAATTAAAAGCTACCAAGAAATAAGACTATTGTACATTTAACTTTCAACAAGCGCTTATTTTTATACCTTTGCAGAATTTTCCAAGAGTATTTTTTTTCCTAATGTGAGTCGCAACTGACAGAAAGGGTAACGAATTTAAAACATATACTAATTCATTCTCTTCATTCAGTTAATACCCTCCTCTTCTTTTCGTAATCATACACATACCATATTGTAATCCGTTCTTTTCCTTTTGTTGATATCCTCCTCTTCATAATAATCATACACATATCATATTCTCATACATTCTTTTCCTTCTGCTAATCTCATCTTCTTCGAAATAGTAAACTGGAGAGCATATTCTAATTCGTTTTATCCATTCACTTAATTCCTCTTCGTCTTTTCTCATTGTTATTGTAAATTGTAGAACAGTTCCTGATTCATTCTTGCCATTCTCCTAATCTCATCTTTGAAATAGTAAACTGGAAAGCATATTCTAATTAATTTTTTCCATTCACTTAACATTCTCCTCGTCTTTTCTCTTTGTTTTTTGTACATTTGAGAACATATTCTAATTAAATCTTTCATTTCAGTTACTATCTTCTCCTTTCGAAACTTTAAACTGGAGAGCATATTCTAATTCATTTTATTTCCATTCATAACATCCTCTTCGTCTTTTCTCTTTGTTTTTGTACATTTGAGAACATATTCTAATTAAATCTTTTCTTTCAGTTACTATTTCTTCTCTCTATATATTCTCTCTTCGAAAATTTAACCCGGATTCATTGTTTCCATTCGCTAAATATCCTCTTCGTCTTCTCTCATTGGTATTGTAAACAGGAGAACATATCCTAATTAATTCTTTCCTCTCAGTCAGTATCTTCTCTTTTCAAAACTTTGGAGATCATATCCTTAGTCATTGTTTCCATTCATTTAATATCCTCTCCTTCTTTTATCTTTGCGTAATCGAATGTCATACAGTCAGGCAAGTTAATTAGAGGAGTTACGAGAGTGAATTATGGGAGGCGAGGTCAAGTTTCATAAAAGATGATTCAATTAGCCTTTACCAACGAAACCTGATGTGATGTGGGGTGTGTGTGTGTGTGTGTGTGTAATCTTTTTAAGTCTCCTGCTACCATATATTACGCAACGCCATATAATACCTCTCTCTCTCTCTCTCTCTCTCTCTCTCTCTCTCTCTCTCTCTCTCTCTCTCTGCTATTCTCTTTTATTCTCTTGTCTCTTCTCTTCTTTTGTCTTCTCTTGTCTCCCTCACTGACTCACTTCTCTTCTTTTCTCTTTTCTTATCTTCTCTTCTCTTTTCTTTTCTTACCTTCTCTCTCGCTTTATGCACCGATCCTCTCACCGGGCGGCCAGAGTTACGATAAGAACCACCGTCTCAGCGCACCAATCCTTTCAGATCAGCAGCAAGATAGTGTTATGACAGGGGCTAGCACGGGGCAGGCAGGGTGGCGGGGGTGGGGTGGGGAGGAGGGGAAAGGATAAGGATGATGGGGGTGGGGAGGGGTGAGGGGTACAGATAACTCTCCCCTTTCCCCTCCATCTCCTCTTCCTCCCAAAATCCTCCTCCTCCTCCCCCCAGCCTGTCATCAATTCGTAGACATTGCTCCACTTTCCGCTGGGCGTTGTGTGTTTTGTCTGGTAATACTGTCTTGCATACCCTTCGTTGTGCTTTTGTTTCGACCCTCTGTTTGTTTTACGGTCCTATTTTATTAGTCTGCTTTAGGAGAGAGTTCATCTGGGCAGTATCATCGTTTTTACAGGAGTGAGTCAAGCTCGTAATGTCCAGTATTTTGAAACCATTTTGTCATTGTTCTTCAATAGTTTTAATGTTTTTAGCGCACACACGACCTCTTCCAGTAGTTCATGCCATTAACTTTCGGCCTTTATCTTTCGGCCACTCCTCTAACTCTTTTAAGGCGCAGTGAGTAGCGGGCTTTTATTTCACATTTGTTTCATTTTTTTATGCCCTTGAACTGACTCCTCTGCTGTAAACAAACAAACAAACAAACAAACTTATTGCTCCGTCATGGAAGCTGAATTTCCTTACATTCGTATTCAATCGCTTTATATACATATTTTCTTCTTTTAATAATAATTGCCTAGGTAGTGTAATATTGTCATCAATGTCAACCACTTCCTTTCCTTGGACGTTGTATAGCATGATCATATTGCGTCCTTTTCTTTCTCGGTTAGTGTTGGAAAGTGTCGCTCAAGTCTTTCTCCGCAGTTGCAGTCTTTCGATTTTGGGACCCATCTTGTTGCTACTCTTTGTACTTTCTTAACCCCTTGACTGCGGATTTCCTACCAGGAGACCACACCAAGCTACAGGGAATGGAACAAAAAGTGGCTGCTAAAATTCAATGAAGAAAAATGTAAAGTCATGGACATTTGGAGGGGATATGTAGCACACCAATACCACATGGGAAACACTCCACTATCCACCACAGAGGCAGAGAAAGACATGGGAGTATGTTTTAACAGGCTACCAATGAAAGCCTATTCCGTGCCAATCGCAGCAGATGGATTAATTATCTCGACATGTTTTATTTATTTATCCTTTTTGTGTGTGTGGTGATAAGAGACAGTGATATTGGCGGAGACAGACAGTGTGTTGTTGTTGGTTGTAGTGGTGGTGAGGTTCCTGGTTATCATCACCGCCTCTCTCAACGGGTCGTGCCCTATCAGAGGGGCTGAGCCGTCTGATGTGTGTTTTCATGGCCCGCTGAGCTCTTTTAGTGTGTGTTCATCTGTTGGTATTTGTCGTGAGGGATGAGGGTGCCTAGGTGTGTGTGTGTGTGTGTGTGTGTGTGTGTGTGTTACCATTTTGTATAGAGCTGAATGTGGGCTTAAGTGGTGGTATTGTCTCTATTAAGCAGAGAGATCAATTCCTTATTATAGCAAGTCATTTTAATAGGCTAGATGATAATATTAATGAACTCTAACGGATACGATATACATGTGTTTCTGGTTAGAGTATGCATCTGTATCTTTGTATTTGGTATGTATATATTCAACGGTGTTCATAATTCTACCTATTTATCGCTATTTATCTATTTTTCTTTTATTCATTTTACAGCAATGGCTCCTTCATTCTGTCTGTGTTCGTTCCTCTATCTATATTATCTATATATATTAATTTATCTTTCCTTACTTCTTTTACAACAATGTTAATTCCTTTATTGTTGTCTATGACCATCCCTCTCTCTATTTATCTCTATCTATTTAACTTTCCTTCGTTTTACAACAGTGGTCCCTTCATTCATCTTTAGTAATACCGTCGATGCAAATATTCTAACACAAAACACAAAGCACAGCACGCGCGGCCTCCTGATCCACACAAAGAACAAGATATCCGCGTTGATTGAATATTTCAGCCGGGGTCAGACGGTCCCTGGCGGAAGGGAAATATAAAAAGTGAACACGGACTAATAGGCTGCCGGGCATGTAACGCGCTCCTTTCTTTTTCTGAATGTTTTCGAGGGGATTTAGGGCGCTTGAAATAATAATATAACATAGAAACTCTCCATGGAAATAAATAATAAGAAAAAGTTAGTGTTGTCATTAATCGTTCGTTTAATTTTGCTGCCGGTCTTGATCATATATATCACTATCGACACAATGAATACTTTTATGCATATAACGATACAAGTAAATCAGCACAAAGGCGCAGTCTATGTTCCGAGAAAATTTTGCCGTCTGTATATTTTTCACATCGCGACGTATCATCATACTAAAAAAGCGTATTGATTAAAAAACCGAGCCAAAAATGATGTGATTAAAGTAAATTAGCACACAGGCGAAGGGAAGTAAGTATAGATTCAGAAACCGCCCCTAAAATATTGATATGATTAAAGTAGAATAGCACACAGCAGGTGAAAAAAATGCTTATCCGCCACTTTATTTAACCCTCATTTTCGTTTATTTGTTTTTACATCACCGTTGCAGATTTATGCTAATGTGATGCAGAATAATCTCAGGAAGACGTTAGTGGCCACAGTTTTTCTTTAATATAAAATGGCAGTGTCAGGAAACTGGATTGGAGTTAGGTTTGTGACATTATCAGCTTTGGATGAACCCTGCACAGTAACATGGCCGCCGACCCAGTTTCAGCGGCGACACATGCAGGGCCTTGTCGCGCACTCCTGGTATATAAGTCTGTGATGCTACCACTACTACTACTACTACTACGGTGGGGAAAATATTGTTCAATACCACCCTCTCGACGACTATCATTTGTCTCACACCAGTGGTCGGGGCGGGGCGGGGCTGGCATTCAACAGCAAATAAAACTACACTCTGTACTGCCTGGGGGTAGGGATGGCATGCTCCTCCCTTCTCCTTTGTTGTGTCTGCAACAATAAACTTATCAGTCAATCAATCAGAAAATAAAACCAAAGAAATAACCGCTAACTCACTTCCTTTAACTTATTTTACTTTACTTACTTTTAAGAAATAATTGCTTACTTACTAAACTTAAACTGTACTTCACTTACTAATCAACTCATTCTGATCACAGCACGACCACTTTCATTTGTCTCACACCAGAGGGCGGGGCGGGAGTGGGGCGGGGCGGGCATTATTAAAAAAGGTGACGGTGTGGCGTGACGTAGCGGCGTCCGTCTTCCGTATGTTACGTTAATTTGTGCCTGTGTCGCGGTCTGAAGGAGAGGTGGCGGTGACTCAAGCTCCTGACGGTCATGGGAGGGCGGCAAGGCATGGTGAGTACTTGCTAAACCTCTGTGAGAAGGAGGGGAAGGAAGGAGAGAGGGAAAGAGTAAAGCCTCGTTATCAGAGAGAGAGAGAGAGGGAGAGAGAGAGAGAGAGAGGAGGGGAATGGGGGGTAATAGGCTAGTTAGGCGAGCTGACGGAGTACCTGATTGCTCGTTTCAGTTACTTGTGCTGTACGTTAGAGAGAGAGAGAGAGAGAGAGAGAGAGAGAGAGAGAGAGAGAGAGAGAGAGAGAGGGTAATAGGCTAGTTAGGCGAGCTGACGGAGTACCTGATTGCTCGTTTCAGTTACTTATGCTGTACGTGAGAGAGAGAGAGAGAGAGAGAGAGAGAGAGAGAGAGAGAGAGAGAGAGAGAGAGAGAGAGGGGACTGGGGGGTAATAGGCTAGTTAGGCGAGCTGACGGAGTACCTGATTGCTCGTTTCAGTTACTTGTGCTGTACGTTAGAGAGAGAGAGAGAGAGAGAGAGAGAGAATGTAGTTGGCGGGGTCCTAGAGTTTCCACACAAGACATTCCTTTCCGTTAATTTTGTGTTGCACGTTGTACCCAAACTTCGTGTTCAACATATTATTAAAGAGGAATGCAAGGAGAGAGAGAGAGAGAGAGAGAGAGAGAGAGAGAGAGAGAGAGAGAGAGAGAGATAATAGGCTATTTAAGCGACATAGCGAAGTACTCGTTTGATCACCTAAATTTATGCATTACTTAAATCAATTTCTAAAGTTAAAAGATGTGAATAGAAGGATATAATGCCTAGAAAATAGACAGAGAGAGAGAGAGAGAGAGAGAGAGAGAGGGGGGGGGGTAAATCACGAGTTTTGTTGTTATGGTCTTATGAAAACTTTTTAATTAACCGCAATGCTAGTTCTCCTGTAGCCATTATTTGTTACTTAATATTCAAATTTCTCGGATTAATTAAAGATGGAAAAAAAGATGGAAAACAAGGAAAAAGAAAGAAAGACGAGGAGAGAGAGGGGTGGGGGGTGGGGGAGGAGGAAAAAGAGAGGAATATAAGAAACATGTATATTTTCTACTATTATATCGAGTTAGCGTCATTTTCATCAGTCTTTTTCACCATAATATTTTTTCCCTTTATTCCTTTATCAGTGCTGAACGTTATATAGATTCCCTGAGCTATAACGAAGGAGAAAGAAAGAAAACGTAATATTTCCCTCTCTCATTTGATTCGGTGGCTGGCTGGCTGTTGTGTTGGTACGCCTGTCTATGCCTTCCTTTTCTCCTCAATGCTTGCTTCCTCGCTTATTCCCATTCTCTCAGTATTTGTGTTACTCGTTAAACTCATTTCTCGGGTTGAAAGGCGGAGAAAAAGAAGGAAACGGGGTAGGAAACGCATTTTTTTTTCTCCGTCTTGGTTTAAGTGACTGTTGGTTAGCCTGTCTATGCCTTCCTTCTCTATTCAGTGCTTGCTTCCTCGGTTATTCCCATTCTTTCATTATTTGCGTTCCTCGTTTTAAACTCATTTCTCGGGTTGAAAGGCGGAGAAAAGAAGGAAGCGGGGTAGGAAACGCATTTTTTTTTCTCCGTCTTGGTTTAAGTGACTGTTGGTATGCCTGTCTATGCCTTCCTTCTCTATTCAGTGCTTGCTTCCTTGCTTATTCCCATTCTCTCAGTATTCGTGTTACTCGTTAAACTCATTTCTCGGGTTGAAAGGCGGGAAAAAAAGGAACAAAGGGTAGGAAACATTTTTTCTTCTCTGCTTTGACTATGTGGGTGTCCGGCTGGTAGTATGCCTTTCTATACCTTCCTTCTATCCACAGTGCTTTTCTTCCTCGCCTATTTCCATTCTTTCCCGCGCACGTAACGGCTATTTCTCATTTTGGCGGGAATTATTGTTATGGCGTGTTTGAAGAGATGGGCCGAGCGTGAGGGAGCCAGTATAGCCAACCCGGTGGGGCCGCTATGCAGAATATTCCGTTTTCTTGATATTCCTTTTTTTTTATGGGTATCTTTAATTTTTGTGATGATAGGGAGTGGGAGTGCATGTTTGAGTTATTTGTATGCAGAATATTACACACGGTTTTTATTTATTTTTTATTATTGTATTCATGATGTTTACTGTGTGTGATGATGTGTGTTGTATGTTTGGGAGATAGTGTTTATTGACGCTAGTGTTTGTTGTTCTGGATATGGTGTTTCTTTTTGTGTTCGTGTGTGTTAATGTGTTTGATGATTTAAGAACTGTTGGATGTATGAATTAGTTATTGTTAAGGGGAGATAGTGTTTCTTGAGGCTAGTGTTTGTTGTTCTGGATATGGTGTTTCTTTTTGTGTTCGTGTGTGTTAATGTGTTTGATGATTTAAGAAGTGTTGTATATATGAAATTGCTGGATGTGGTTTCGTGTGTGTTAATGTATGATGTTATGATGTGTTGTATGTTCGAAATAGTTATTGTAAGGGGAGATAGTGTTTCTTGACGCTAGTGTTTGTTGTTCTGGATGAGGTGTTTCTAGTATTCAAGTGTGTAATTTATTCTCTCATCATTTCTGTAGCCTAGTAATTATGAAGCGAGTAAGGGAGGAAGATACAGGGTCCCTTGTTAGTGTTTATGCAAGGGAAGGGATGTCTAATTATCTAGTGTGTTGAATTTAATGCTTTTTTATCGTGTATATAGCCTAATACTTGACCTAGTGAGGAAAACAAAAGGAATATGGTGAGATAGCAGGTATTTCTTCATCGTTAATTTTAGTTCATGAAATGGGTTCTGTCTACATTTGGTTACGTCGACAGGTTATGTTAGATAGGGCTAATGAGTGTGGAGCCCCAGGCATGTTTAATTAAGAGAAAGCCTATTGGACTCGCTGAAGATTACGTTACGTCAGGATAGGTCATGTTAGATTGGGTTTTATATAGTGTGTTGCTTAAGACATGTTTAATAGGGCCGTTTAAAAGCTTTCCTCCTCTTTTTTATCCATGCCTCCTTTGCATTAAGATAAATCGGTTGTTACTTTTTTTTACAACAAAGGAGACAGCTCAAGGGCACAAAAAAGGAAACAATAATAAAAAAAGCCCGCTACTCGCTGCTCCTAAAAAAGAATCCAAAGAGGTATCCAAAGAGGTGTTATGTAATGTAGCCTTATACTGAGCAAGTTTGGGAAGGAGATAAAATTTCTTATTAGTGTGTATGACTCAGGATGGGGATTCTAATTACCAAGTGTTTTGCATATATACACAATTTATCTTTAGCCTAATTGCGAAGCGAGTGAGGGAGGGAGGGCGATTTAAAAAAGGTTAGTTCTTAGGAAAATTTTATAATGCGGAATTCCGAAATATATAACGTTGAAATATATATACTGTCTTAACTCTTCTTGGAATAATAAGGGTAATAATAAGAGGCTATAAATATTAGTAAGCATTTGTTTGTGGTTTGTGTTGATGCAGAGTTGTGCAATTGCGGTTTTAAAGATATTACTTCTATTTGTTTTAGTGAATTCAAAACACAACATGACTTCTGGTATGACATAACCTATCCTGACGTAACTTAATTTACAGAGCTCAATAAGTTTTCTTTTAAGCATAATTAGACTTTACAGTATCTCAAGCCCCATCTAACATTACTTTATTTGCAGGGAGCCCAACAGGCCTTTTAATTAAACATGTCTTTGGCACCATACTATGTAAAACTCATCTAACATAACCTATCCTGACGTAACTTAATCTACAGCGAGCCCAATAAGTCTTCTTTTAATTAAACATGTCGGAGGTTCCACACTCTTTAACCCTATCTAACATAACTTGTCCTGACGTAACCTAATCTAGAGAACCCATTTCTGCCCCAATATTACCCGGGCTTGCTGCTAAGGGGTGCTATGTATATAATGTAATGCAAGGGAGAGGAAATGAGATGCGTTGGGAGGGAAGGAGGGAGGGAGGAGGGAAGTAATAGTGTGTCTGTGCGGCAGAGGCAAGATTGTGGCAAGAAGACGCAATGCAGCTAAAAGTAATATTCCTCCGCAGCTCTAGGTCAGTATTTTCAGACGCCTCCGCTTATCACATCTACTACAGAGGCCAGAAAGGAAATTAATCGCGTCTTTGAGGTTTCTTTTTGCGTTCACGGTACAGAAGTTTTGTCATACTGCCGCCAGGGTTATAAGCTACCCATAGAAAGACCCACAACACCTACGAAAGCCCTGTCAAATGTGTGAGCCTGGCCGCCGTCGTGTTTAATTAAGGGGTGGACTCAAACATTTTGCCGCCTAAGCTCATATTTTTAACAAGGCCTTCATGGGAGTTGTGGGCATTTCCATGGGTGGGTTTACGTCCCTGGTGGTAGTTTGACCCTTCTTCTGTGCCGTGAACGTGAAATAAGACTAATTACAACCCGATTAATCCCGTTTTCGGCCTTTGGAAATAGTTGATGCGAGATGAGGAAGCGTCTGAGAATGTCAACTAAAGAAAACAGTCCTTCTAGCCCTCACTACAAGCACCGTTGCCAGATTGTCGTACTCAGAGCATAGTATTTACAGATTTCTGACGCTTAAGTATTGCCAAGAAACATCAGGAATTAACTATTTTAATGATAATTATAAGTGAATCTCCTTATTGGGGTCCACGAGACAGTTTTTGGGTCGGAAGTCGGTAAATATAAGAGGCTGAGTAAGACAATCTGGCAACTTTGACTACAAGCTTGCCGGCCGAGAGCATAATCACCATTGCCAGATTCTCGTACTCAGACCCGCGTACTTATCTGTTCCTGGCCCATAACTGTTGCCGAGAAGCACCAATAATTAACCATTTTAAACGATAACCATATATGAATGCAGTTATTTGGGTGATGAAAGCAGTTTTTGGGTCGGAAATTGGCGAACATAAGAGACAGAGCGAGACAATCTGGCAACGTTGAGCATAATACAGTCGACCCTCAAATAGTACTGTTTCCAATAGTTCAGTTTTGGTTTTATGTGGATTTTCTATGAAGATTTTTTAGGATCTTTAAATTTCCTGACGAGCAGAAAATTTAAAAATCCTAAAAGATCTTCTATGACAAGCCGCATAAAACCGCGCTATTTGAGGGACAACTGTTTGTATTTGAGAAGCATAATGCAGTGTTTAACTTTAACCTCGCAGGCGTCCGGATGCTGTAATCGTAGCGCAGCGGAATTGCCGGAGGAGGAAGACAACGGAGAGACAAATTGCGGACTTTCTTTCGGTTCCTTTCTCTTTACTTTTATTTTTTTTATTTTTTACGATTTGCCGGGAACTCGTTAGCCTGAGAGAGAGAGAGAGAGAGAGAGAGAGAGAGAGAGAGAGAGCAGTAGTGGCCAGGTTTTGTTCAGATATGACCGGAATAAAAAAAAAAATAGATTATTGTGCAGAGAGAGAGAGAGAGAGGTGGGGGCCATGTTTTGTGAAGAATTGCTCCAAAAAAAAAAAGATGAATGTGGAGAGAGAGAGAGAGAGAGAGAGAGAGAGAGAGAGAGAGAGAGAGAGCAGTCGAAATAAAAGAAAAGGAGGAGGAAAGAATGCTAAGACAAATGAGAGTGGGGCGGATGCAGATTCACGAATAATCCCGGAAATGAGTCCAAGGGAAGGAGGAGGCTGGAGGGCTGACTTCGTTAATATCACCACTACTTGAAATGCCGTCCAGGAAGTCTCACTCAGTCCCATAATCTCAAACTTTTCTAAGCTTACACACACACACACACACACACACACACACATTTGATAAGGCTTTCGTTGAGGGTGCGTCAGTCAATATACGTAGAGAAGCTTGAAATGCCGTCCAGGAAGTCTCACTCAGGCCCATAATCTCAAACTTTTCTAAGCTTACACACACACACACACACACATACACACACACACATTTGATAAGGCTTTCGTTGAGGGTGCGTCAGTCAATATACGTAGAGAAGCTTGAAATGCGGTCCAGGGAGTCTCACTCAGGCCCATAATCTCAAACTTTCTGGGCTTACACACACACACACACACACACACACACACACACACACACACACACACACACATTTAATAAGGCTTTCGTTGAGGATGTGTCAGTCAATATACGTAGACAAGCAAAACAAAAAACAAAAAACAACAACAAACGATTCACGATAACATTTAAAGTCAGTCGTTCCACCTTAACTTGTAGATATTCAACATAACTTTAGCTTGCATTGTTTATACTTTGTCTTCACCGAGCACTCTCAGCCCCTGCTTCATGTACGATAATCAAACGAACGGGAGCACGAGCGAATTGATTGCATGATTTTTTTTTTTTTTACGTGTATGCCTATTGCGCCGGTAGGCTTTTCTTGACGGGCCTAGATGGTAGTCGGCCCCAGTCCGTCATGGCGCAGGCAAGTGTTTATAGTGGCGCCATCTTCTCTTGCCGCCGTAATGTGAAACTATTACAAGCATTCTAGTCTACTTTGTTTATAATTTCAGTGGTACGCAAACAACAACCACACACACTACTCTAAAAAAAAAAAAAAAAAAAAAGAAAAAAGAGCGGGAACACGAGAAAATCAATTGACTACTTTTCGTCCCACTACCTCCTCATTACGTAGTTAATTGAAGGAGAACTGATTGCCGGTAAAGCCTTTGAGGATTTAACCAAGGAATCGGTATACTTAATGGGGAAACGCTTCAAAGAGATCGCCACAAAGTGAATATCATTAAGGAGCTGTAAAGTGGAAACTGCTAACCGAACGTAGAAGGAAGGAGGTTAACTGGAAGGGGTAAAGAAATAGCTGACTGGCCGATGGAAGTTTAGGAACCGTAGAGTGAAAGGTTTGACGTACCGGCAGGAAAGTGTAAAATAAAGTGTACTCCAGGACGCCGCGGCCGCACGCTAACCACTCAGCCACCACCTCCCTGGGCCGAAGGTGTAATATAATTTGCCTGGAGAGTGTAATACAATTTGAGTAGAAGATGTCAAATTACGGTTGACTGAGGATGAGCAACGGGGTGGATTCTCTCTCTCTCTCTCTCTCTCTCTCTCTCTCTCTCTCTCTCTCTCTCTCTCTCTCTCTCTCTCTCTCTCTCTCCTCATTTCGTAATTATTCCCCTCTTTATTTCCCCTTCACCGGCTCCCTGACCTCTCGCATCCCCTTCCCTCCCCTCTCCTCCCCTTCCTTCGTGTTTCTCGCCTTGCCCTCCCCTCCCTCCCTCCCTCAATCCCCTCTGGCTGACACGTAAAGGGAGTGTCACATTAGGGAAGTGGGGTAGGGGGAAGGGGGGAAGGGAGGACGTAGGCAGTGGTGAGGGGAAGGGAGGGGGAGGTGAGGGGAATGGGATGTAAGGTGTGATAACGCTGACCTACATGTTTTCTCTCTCTCTCTCTCTCTCTCTCTCTCTCTCTCTTTATCCGCTTATACAAAGGCGTCTGAATGTGTGTGTTATGAAACGTGTGTAATGTCCTTTTAACCTCCTCTATTGCATCGTTTATTATACAGACTCGCCCCTTCGCATTGCTAAGGTATTTTCTCTTGTATTAAACTGTTATTATTATCATTATTGAACTTAGTGTCATACGTAGAACCTGAGGAATACGTGAGAGTTCATTGTATAGAGAGGTCAATTCTATTATTATTATCATTATTGAACTTAGTGTCATATGTAGAACCTGGGGAATACGTAAGAGTTCATTGTATAGAGAGGTCAATTATATTATTATTATCATTATTGAATTTAGTGTTATTGTAGAACCTGAGGAATACGTAAGAGTTCATTGTATAGAGAGGACAATGCTCCGTACTAGTTTGCTTTTCTCTTTCGAATTACACTGTTATCATTTTCATCATTATTGAATTTAGTGTCATACATAGAGTCTGAGGAATACAAGTGCTCTATATACGTAAGAGTTCATTGTATAGAGAGGTCAATTCTCCGCACTAAATATATGGACACGAGATAAATAAAGTAATATATAAAGTAGGATAAAGTAACGATGAAGGGAATAAAGTAGAGGAAAAATAAAGTAAAAAATTAAAGTAGAATAAAGTAAGGATGAAGGGGATAAAGTAGAGGGTGGATAAAGTAAAAATTAAAGTAGGATAAAGTAAGGATGAAGGGAATAAAGTAAAATATGGACACGAGATAAAAAAGGCAAAAAAAAATAAAGTTAAATAAAGTCAGGATAAAGCAGAAGATGGGCAGTTTAAATTATAAGTAAAAAATAAAGTAGTATAAAGTCAGGATGAAGGGAATAAAGTAAAATATGGACACGAGATAAATAAGGCAAAAAAAATAAAGTTAAATAAAGTAAGGATAAAGCAGAAGATGGGCAGTTTAAATTATAAGTAAAAAATAAAGTAGTATAAAGTCAGGATGAGGGGAATAAAGTAAAATATGGACACGAGATAAATGAAGTAAAATATAAAGTTAGATAAAGTAAGGATGAAAGAAATATAGCGCAAGATGGAGAGTCAAAACGGAAAAGGTCATCACTCTCTATTCCTCTTCTGAGATTCACGGTAATTTGTTTTCTCGGAATCTGGTCGGCCAACACGCCTCCAGGAACACAGAAGAGCTTAACGTTATGACTATGTGTGTGTGTGTGTGTGTGTGTGTGTGTGTGTGTGTGTGTGTGTGTCTCTCTCTCTCTCTCTCTCTCTCTCTCTCTCTCTCTCTCTCTCTCTCTCTCTCTCTCTCTCTCTCTCTCTCTCTCTCTCTCTCTCTCTCTCTCTCTCTCTCTCTCTCTCTCTCTCTCTCTCTCTCTCTCTCTTATATGTTTAATTGGACACTGAAGCTTGCATAAAAATAATAAATATGTTACTGGAGGATCGTTATTATTATTATTATTATTATTATTATTATTATTATTATTATTATTATTATTATTATTATTATTATTATTATTATTATTATTATTATTATTATTATTATTATTATTATTATTAATATTATTGTTTTCATTATCATTTCTAAGCAATGTTCCCCTTTTTCTCTTTGCCTCAGTTTCTCTGCTTCATATTCCATTAATTATTTACTATGTTTTTGTTTTGGGCATTTTGAGATTCTATTTATTCCATTCGCATAAATCCTCTTTATCCTCACTTTCCAGTTTTCTATATTTTAATACATTTTCTATATCCTCTTAAATCTCCTAAGTGATATTATGTTTTATTCCATTCACACAAATTTTCTTTACTCTTTCTTTTTAATGTTTTCTATATTTCAATACGTTTTCTGTACTCAGTGTGTATTTTCTCTCTTTGTATTTTTTTTCCCTCCTCTAAATCCCTCAAGTGATTATTATGTTTTATTCCATTCATACAGATCCTCTTTACTCTTTCTTTTTAATGTATCGTTTCATGTGCCGGAGAATGAGAGTAGTGACGCAAGTACCTGTTAGCATATCTATCTCGTCTCCTCCCCATCAGTACCGCCAGCTAAATGTTACACGGGAGAAGGATCTTATTGTTGCTGTTTCTTCTCTTTATTTTTGTCGCATCCGTCACCAGAGCTGTACATTGCCTGAGAGAAACGTGGTATTATTTTTGCCTTCATATCATTATTATTTTTTTTACATTCTCCTTCATGAAAATTCTGCATTCTCTCTATATTTCTATGTGTATTCTCTCTTTCCATTTCCGTCTTCTTTCTTTCTCCTCTAAGTCTCTTTAGTGTGATGTTTTGCTTTATTTTGTCATTATTCTTGTGTATTGTCGCTTTGTATTTCTACTTTCTATCTATTTATATTTTCTTTTCGCTTGAAGTCTCCCTAACGAAGTTGTATTATGGTTTATTTTATTATTATTTTTACGTGTATTTCCATTTTCTTTCATCCTCTAAGTCTCCGTTCCCAAGTGGTTTGATGTTTTATTATATTTTATCATCCTCTTATTGAAAATCTCTCTTTGTCTTTCTCTTTTCCTTTCGCTCGGAGTTTCCTTAACCAAGTGGCATTGTGGTGTTTTGTTTTTCAGTATTTTGGGTTTGTGTTGCGTCATTACATACTTGCCCTCTCCTCTCCCCCCTCCTCCCTCCCTCCCTCCCTCGCTGGTAATAAAACTCTGTACTGCCAAGTCATTCTTTGGTCTTGGTTGGAAGTGTCTTTGGTCTCGGTCTTGGCTGGGAGTCTCCTTGGTCTCGTCTTGGTTCGTTTCACTCGGTTTTACATCACGTGGAAGAGACGGAGGTATCATTTGTCTTTCTGTATATAAAATCTGATGCGTATTTTCTCGTTATACTCTCGTCATCGATCTCGCTCAAAGTCTGTCAAACTAAGCAGATTTTCTTCCATATTTGTGTAACCTAATGATGTGATTCCCTCTTAGTTTTTTTGTTTTTCATTACTCTCTCTCTCTCTCTCTCTCTCTCTCTCTCTCTCTCTCTCTCTCTCTCTCTCTCTCTCTCTCTCTCTCATTTTTCATTGTTCTTTTCCCATTTTTCTTTTCATTTTAGCTTTTCTTTGCCTTTTTTTCTTTTCTTTTCATTTTTCCTTCTTTTTTTACTCTTCTATTTTCCGTCTCCTCTGTTTCTTTTTCTTTTTATTATTTATTTTGATTTTTTCTTCTCTCTTGTTATCTATATCTGTCTATCTATCTATCTATCTATCTATCTATCTATCTATCCCCCCCCCTCCCCCCCCCCAATCTTGCGCACTGTTCTCATTTCCTCCTCTTCTCCTCACGCTTCTCCATTAGCTACTCTGTTTTGCCTTTAATTGTACACTCTCGCTCTAGTTCCATTTATGTTCAGCGCCATCGTTCCTGGTTTGCCTCAGTTCAACCTTTACTTCTCGTTTTCTGCAATGCACTTTTTTTCTCTTTCCTCTTTTTTTAACTGGTCCCATTTCGTGAAGCCCTATCATGTGTCGTCTTTCCATTTCACAATTTCATTTCTCCTTCAGCTTCATTTTTTTCATTACTGTGTGCGTCTGTTTTTTTTTTTTTCTACTCGCTAAATTTTGTCTCCATATCTTGTTTTCTTAATTTTATCTCTCAAGTCTTTATCAGATTATATTTTTCCATTACCGTGTTGTATCTCTTTTTTTTTTTAATGTATATTTTGTTTAATTTTGCATTTTCTCATTTTATCATTTATTTTTCTTCCTAACCTTTTTTTTCCATCGATGTGTTTCGTATTTTCAACTCAATTTTGTAGTTTCTCTTTTTATCACATTTTCTTCCTAACCTTTTTTTTCCATTGATGTGTTTCGTATTTCAACTCAATTTTGTAGTTTCTCTTTTTATCACATTTTCTCCCTAACTTTTTTTTCCATCGATGTGTTTCGTATTTTCAACTCAATTTTGTAGTTTCTCTTTTTATCACGTTTTCTTCTTAACTTTTTTTCCAATGATGTGCCTCGTATTTTCAACTCAATTTTGTAGTTTCTCTTTTTATCACGTTTTCTTCTTAACTTTTTTTTCCATTAATGTGTTTCGCTTCTACTCTAAATTCTGTCTCCATATCGTGTTTTCTCATTTCATCACTCGTTTCATCAGCTTTCTTTTGTTATTCTCTAGATTTCGTAAGTTTCTAATTTAATTAATTTCTCAGTCATTATCAGCTTACATTTTTTTTCCATTCCTGTGTTACATCTTTTCTTTTACTCTCCAAATTTTGTTTCATATCGTGTCTTCTCATGCTATCTCTCAACCTTTCTTACCATTTTTTTCATTAGTGTGGTACGTCTTTCACTCTTAAGATTTTATTTCATATCGTGTTTTCTTGCATCACTCAATCCTTGTCACCATTTCCTCACCATTTTTGTTTTCATTAATGTGGTCCGTCTTTTCATATAGTGTTTCCTCATTTAATCACTCAGTCCTTCTCACTATTTCCTCACCATTTTTGTTTTCATTGTTGTGCTTCCTGCTTTCATACGCTCAAGTTTCTGCCCCACTTCGCAAAGCACGCCGCCCCCATCCACCATCCATCGTGTTCCTATGAGCCGATTTCACAGTCCAACACAGTGTCTTCGTAACAGCCCGAACCAAACTATACAATCCCATACAATCCAAAATGGTGAGGTCTTCGATGCCACCCTAAATACACAAGACTTTTCCTGTATAGTTTTATCAAATTTGTGAACTTAAATATAAACACCAGACACTATACAAGGAAATTTCGAAGGCTCTGGTATTGGTTTGGGAGCTTACTAACCCGTCAAGGGGAACTGTGAAACTGGCCCTATATCTCCACTCACCCACTCAATCACTCACTCTCCCCCAGTTTTCCATTCCTTTTTTCCCCCGTGTCGTCGGTGCGTGCGTGGTTTGCAGGCCGGACGAGGACCCATTAAAGACTTGAGTGGCCCTGGTTCTCCATCTATTCGCTCCCGTCCGCTCTCTTCTATTTTCCCTGCAGCAGCGGCGGACCATGCACGGCGCAGGCTGCAACGGAGGGCTTGATGGAAAAATATAAAGGAGCAGCGTTGTGTTGTGTGTGGGTGGGGGTGAGAGGGGAGGGGATGCGAGGGGGATTGTTTGCAGGGCGTGGGTTTGTGTGTGTGTGTGTGTGTGTGTGTGTGTGTGTGTGTGTGTGTTTGAGGTGGGTGGGTAGATAATGTGAGAGAGAGAGTTTCAATCATAGTCTCTTATTTACCAAAGCTCTCTCTCTCTCTCTCTCTCTCTCTCTCTCTCTCTCTCTCTCTCTCTCTCTCACACGCACCCACCCAATGCAAGACCGTTCGAATCGAGGCATCACGCTATATTAATCTGAATACATTGACGCACCTCACCTGCGTAGCTGTCTGTCCACCTGTCCGGGACTCAATCAACCTGGATATCACCCTTGAAGTCTATTTATCCCTCTCTTTGTTTATCTGACCATCGATCATTTGGTCTGTTTATGGGCTAAGAAAAAAAATCACTCGGGAAAATGTAAATCTAGCTAACTGATTGCTCGAAATAACACACACACAGACACACACAGAGAGAGAGAGAGAGAGAGAGAGAGAGAGAGAGAGAGAGAGAGAGAGAGAGAGAGAGAGAGAGAGCAACAGCCTGAGTATAGGTGTATCCCTCTTGTATGCTCTCCTTCGTGGGACGAGGCTCAGAGTATCCACGGGCCGCCTCCCTCCTTTCGCCTTTCCCGGTACTTGTTAATAGTGAGTGATGAGGCGTGTTCCCCCCCTCCCCCCTTCCTCTCCTCATCCCAGCCACTGTCTCTGTCTGTCTGTCTGTTTCTGTTTTTCTCTGTCCCTCTCCATCCTCTGAGGGTATATATGTATACTGTTATATGTATGTGTATATCTCAATAAATGTATCAAATCAAAATATCTCTCTCTCTCTCTCTCTCTCTCTCTCTCTCTCTCTCTCTCTCTCTCTCTCTCTCTCTCTCTCTCTCTCTCTCTCGTTCGTTCGTTCGTTCCATTTCCTGTGATCGGGATTAGTAAACATCGAGGACCCTGTTTCTTTTTTTCCCTTTTTTTTTACTGTTATTTTTTTTCCCTTCCGGGTGTCTGTTTGTTGGCTCTCCGCTGGAAGACTGTTCAAGGTCATGGATACGTGGTCGGGGTGGGGTGGGAAAGGCAAAGTCAGGTTAAGTTGGTGTGGGTTTGTAAGGTTGGTGAAGTTAGGTTGGTGTGGTTGGGGAAAAAATAGTTTAGGAAGGCCGAGCTAAGTTGGTGTGGGTTTGTAAGGTTGGTGAAGTTAGGTTGATGTGGTTGGGAAAAAATAGTTTAGTAAGGCCGAGCTAAGTTGGTGTGGTGGGTTTGTAAGGTTGGTGAAGTTAGGTTGGTGTGGTTGGGGAAAAAATAGTTTAGGAAGGCCGAGCTAAGTTGATGTTGGTTTGTAAGGTTGGTTAAGTTAGGTTGGCATGGTTGGGAAAGATTAGTTTGGTAAGGTGTTTATTTTTTGGTAATGGTAGTGGTGGTGATGGTGGTAGTGGTGGTGATGGCGACAGTGGTATATTTTAGTAGTTATAAAAGTGAGAGTGACGTTAATGTTCTTGCTTGTTATTGTTAGTGGTGGCGGTGGTGGTGGTGGTGGCGGCAGTGGTGGTGGTGGTGGTGGTGGTGGATCTGTTGTTTGTTTTGTCTGGCGGCGGAAAATTACATGGAACGTTTTATATTTATTTGTGTTGTTTTATCCCGGAAGGGCGCACGCTAACTCCATACATACATACATACATACATACATACATACACACACACGTTGCCTCTAAACCTCTATAAATACCTACATATACCCACTCCCCTTGACCATTCACACACACACACACACACACACACACACACACACACACACACACACACACACACACACACACACACACACACACATTCCCTTTGAACTTATTTACATACATTAATAAAAAAAGTACATTCGGCTATTTATTACGAAGCCCCGGGAGTGCTATAACATGTCAGTCACAACTAGTATATACTTTGCACTAAGCTGCCTTTCTCTTCTCTTTCAATACGCTACATATCATATTTAGCTTCAGAGTACACTTAATTCAACAGTAGATAAAAATGTGTAGAGTATAGGAGACAAAAAATATATAGCGATGGTTCAATTAATGCGGTATGTCTTTTACTCTTTAGATTTTATTTCATATCGTGTTTTCTCAATTTATTACTCAATCCTTCTCACCATTTCCTCACCACTGGCAGGCATAATAATGTTTCCGTCTTCCCTTCCTCCTCTTCCCCATATGTTCCTCTTCCTCTTCCTCTTCATTTTCTATCACGTGACCTTTCCCCGTTACCGCCAGGTCCCCATCAAATCACCTTTACCCTCCATTAGTACGAGATATATAATGAGTTTCTTCCTCTTCCTCTTCCTCCTCTGAAGCGTTACCTCTCCTCTTCATCTCCTAGCTACCAGGATGTCACTTTCAATATTACATGAGTTATACCGTAGATTTAATGAAAGAAAACTCATAGTCAAACAGCATAGTGTGTGTGTGTGTGTGTGTGTGTGTGTGTGTGTGTGTGTGTGTGTGTGTGTGTGTGAATAATGAATAAGAAAGTGAATGAAAAATATTTGGAGTTATTACGAAGATGAAATAAGAAATAAAAACTACATCAAAGTGGATAAAAAAGAATGCTGGAGAGAGAGAGAGAGAGAGAGAGAGAGAGAGAGAGAGAGAGAGAGAGAGAGAGAGAGAGAGAGAGAGAGAGAGAGAGAGAGAGAGAGAGAGCGCAGCAAGGAAAGAGAGCAACAAACAAACAACTCAAGGATAAAAACAAACAAACTTACCCCCTCCCCCCCTCCCCCCCCCCCTCCCCCCGCAGCCATATCCTTCCCCTGTCGTTGCCTCCTTCGGTGTGTCCTGCGGCGGCGTCCTCACGAGTTGACTCTTCCAAGAATCCCTCCTCCTCCTCCTCCTCCTCCTCCTCCCCCTCTTTTTTTCTTCTTCTAATTTTCCGCCGCCTTCTCCTTCTTTCTTTATTCTTCCTTTTCCGTCTCTTTTTCCTCCTCCTCCTCCTTGTTATCTCCTTCTTTTCTCCTCCTTTTTCTCCTCCTTTCTTTTTTCTTTTCCTATATCGCCTCTTCCTTCGCCTCCTCCTCTTCCTATTCCTCTTCCTTTTCCTTTTCCTTTTCCTCCTCTTTGCCTTTTTCTTCTTCTTCTTCGTCATCAACTTCTTCTTCTTCTTCTTCTTCTTCTTTTGTCTTTTTCTTCTTTCTTCTTGTTTTGCTTCTTCTTCATCTTCATTTTCTTCTTCCAGTGACCACGGTAGTTCTGCGAAAGAGGAGGAGGAGGAGGAGGAGGAGGAGGAAAAAGAAGAGGCGAGGTTGATTAATACAGCTGGATGAGGTTGATGTTGTGATGGGAGAGAGGAGGAGGAAGAGGAGGAGGAGGAGGAGGAGGAGGAGGAGGAGGAGGAGGAGGAGGTGAATTGCTACCGGGGGAAAAGAAGAACGAGGAGAAAGAGAGCTAATTTACTAAAGAGAGAAGATGATAATGAAAAGGAGAAGGAGGAGGAGGAGGAGGAGGAATAATGAGGTAGCAGTGATAATGGTTGAGGTGAGGAGGGTGATTGGGAATTACTAATGAAGATAACTCAGAAGAAGAAGAGGGAGGAGGAGGAGGAGGAGGAGGAGGAGGAATAAGATAAAGAAAGTCGAAAGAAAGTAAATGAGAAGTAGATTAAGGAAGAAGGAGAAGGAGAAGAAAAAAATGAAACTAAGAAAGAAAGAAAATCAATCAATCAAGAAAACAAATAAATAAAGAAAGAAAGAAAAAGAAAGACAGAGAAAAAAATGAAAAAGACTTAGGAAAAGACACCAAAAGAAGAGAGAAAATATAATTAGTTGAGAAGAAGGCAGAAGAGAGCAATATGTCCGGTGAAGGAGGAGGAGGAGGAGGAGGAGGAGGAGGAGGAGGAGGAGAAGTAATAAATGCGGAGGAGGAGGGGGAGGAGAAGTAGGAAGTGGAGGAGTAGGAGGAGGAAGAGGGGAACAGGTAATAGAGGAGGAGTGGAAAGAAGAGGATGAGGATGAGGAGGAGGAGGAGGAGATGGATGATGATGATGATGATGAGGAGGAGGAGGAGGAGAAGGATGATGATGATGATGATGATGATGATGATTAACAACAAAGGAGACAGCTCAAGGGCACAAAAAAAGTAAACAATAATAAAAAAAAGCCCGCTACTCGCTGTTCACAAAAATAATCCAAAGAAATGGCCGAAAGAGAGAAAAAGGATGATGATGATGATGATGATGATGAGGAGGAGGAGGAGGAGGAGGAGGAGGAGGTCGGCACGGCACAGGAAACGAGGCGGAAGGAACAAGGATGGAGAAGGAGGCGAAGATGATAACCGGAGCTGAGGGAAATTACCTGTCCCATCGTTCCGCCGAGCCCAATTACCTTTGTTCATTTCGTGAGCACACCTTCCGCCTCGTTGACCGCGCCCAGGTAACCGCCATACCTGATAACGCGCCCCGCAGACCGCCGAGCCGATGGTGATGGGAGAAAGAGGGAAAGAAAGGGAAAGGAAAAGAGGTGAATGAGAAGAGTAAAAGGGTGATAGAAATGGAAAGGGATAGATAGGGAGAATAAAGGAGAATGGGTGATAGAAATGGAATGATAGATAGGAAGAATAGAGGAGAAAGGGGGATAGGAAGGGAAAGTGGAAGAGGAAAATGAGAAGAATAAGAAAGTTGGAGAAAGTACGAGTATTTTTATTGGCAGAAAAAGAAAAAAAGAACATTGGAAAAAGAGTAGTAGTAGTAGTAGTAGTAGTAGTAGTAGTAGTAGTAGTAGTAGTAGGACGCAGCGTGGGGGTATTTGCACTCCTCTCTTTCTCTCTCTCTCTTACCAAGAAGAATTCTCCGCTAACTATTTAAAAAAAAATAATGAATGTCATGGAGGAATATTAGAGAGAGAGAGAGAGAGAGAGAGAGAGAGAGAGAGAGAGAGAGAGAGAGAGAGAGAGAGAGAGAGAGAGAGAGAGAGAGAGAGAGTTGGTGGACTGATTTTAATGTTGCAAGTGAACGATAGAACACAATGCAACACAAAACAAAGCCAAAATAAAGTGAATGAAAGAAAATTGAAATACAGAGAAAGGAAAGGAAAGGAAAGGAAAAAGAAGGAAATGGCAAGTTTAAAATGAAAATTTGGATGGATTTAAACGTTAGAAATATGATTAATACAGCAACAACCTAACACAATAGCATCAAATGAATGAATGCAGATTGAAATACAGAGAAAGGAAATGAAAGGAAAGGAAAAAGAGGAAGAAGGAAATGGCAAGTTTAAAATGAAAATTTGGATGGATTTAAACGTTAGAAATATGATTAATACAGCAACAACATAACATAATGGCATCAAATGAATGAATGAAAATTGAAATACAGAGAAAGGAAAGGAAAGGAAAGGAAAAAAGGAGAAGAAAATGACAAGTTTAAAATGAAAATTTGGATGGATTTAAACGTTAGAAATATGATTAATACAGCAACATAACACAATAACATCAAATGAATGAATGCAGATTGAAATACAGAGAAAGAGAAAGGAAAGGAAAGGAAAAAGAGGGAGAAGGAAATGGCAAGTTTAAAATGAAAATTTGGATGGATTTAAACGTTAGAAATATGATTAATACAGCAACATAACACAATAACATCAAATGAATGAATGCAGATTGAAATACAGAGAAAGGAAATGAAAGGAAAGGAAAAAGAAGGAAATGGCAAGTTTAAAATGAAAATTTGGATGGATTTAAACGTTAGAAATATGATTAATACAGCACGAACACAGCAACCCCAACACAACACAATGACATAAAAAAGAAAGCGAGATTGAGATGAAATACAAGGCTTCCTCAAAGTTCAGGATATGCGGGTGACGGCGAGACGGAGCCGAACAGGAACAAGTTTGGACACGTCAGAGCCACGTGGGTCTAAACTTTGCATTGATATGTATACCTATTGGGAATGGGGGAGGGGAGAGGGGAGGGGGGGTACAGGTGGGGTTGGAAGTGATTGGCAGGTGTGTGGGGGGGGGAGCGGGGAATGGAGGTGTGTGTGTGTGTGTGTGTGTGTGTGTGTGAGAGAGAGAGAGAGAGAGAGAGAGAGAGAGAGAGAGAGAGAGAGAGAGAGAGTTAGATAGATAGATAGATAAATAGATATAGAGAAATTTATTACACAAAACTATGATGGTATGTTTCTTTTATTCATTAGTTCAGTCGTTCTTTCCTTTTTTATTATTTTTTTTATTCCTGTTAATTCCTCTTTCATTCGGTAACTCATTCATTTTTCTTAATTCTTTCGATAATCAATTTTTCTTTCATTTCTTTTCCGTGTTTTTTTTTTTTTCGCTCGGTGTAATTCTTTCTTTCCAAAATTTGTTCACTAGTATACATTATATTTCCTCTTCAATTATATATATCTTTTCCTACTTCCTTTTTTCACTCACTCACTCACTAACTCACTTACTCACTAACTCACTAACTCACTCACTTACTCACTCACTAACTCACTCACTAACTCACTAACTCACTCACTCACTAACTCACTAACTCACCAACTCACTCACTTACTCATTCACTCACTCACTCACTCACTCACTCACTAACTCACTAACTCACTCACTCACTCACTCACTCACTCCCTCCCTCACACAATCCCCCCCACCCCACCCCCCATCACCACACATCGACACACAAACTGCATACATAAAAATCGCTTCCATTTTAGTAATTCCATAATTCCTTTCACTTATTTCCAGGTTCGTTTTCCAGCGTTTTGCCCTTCCCGCTCTATTAATGTATGGAGGAAGCCACTCACTCCGCCCCGCTGTTTTAAATGCGTTGTTGGACTCGTGTGTGTGTGTGTGTGTGTGTGTGTGTGTGTGTGTGTGTGTGTGTGTGTGTGTGTGTGTTGGCAGACTGTGGAAATTTATGTACAGGAGATAAATAGTGTATTTTCCGACGAGATAAATGAAAAAAGTTAGCCAGGACAGACAGACAGAGATAGATTGACGGAAAGATAGATAGGATAGACTGAGAGATAGACAGATAGTTGAGCAAAGGCGGACAGAGAGATAGATAAAGACAGACAGTAGAGAGACAGACAGACAGAAGGGTAAAAGACAGACAGTTAACCAAAAACAGACAAACAGACAGACAAACACAAAGGCAATCACACACACACACACACACACACACACACACACACACACACACACACACACACACACACACACACAAGCAAGAACGATGATTATTGTAATTAGTTGAGTAAATTACATTATTTTATCTAGTTATATGATGAAAGAACTTAATGTTTCCTTTGTAACGTATCAAACAAAATGGGAAAATGTATTGAGAATTATTTTAGAGAGAAGGATATGGATAGACGGAAGGATACATAAATTCATACATACATTGACACACACACACACACACACACACACACACACACACACACACACACACACACACACACACACACACACACACACACACACACACACACACACACATAATTGCAATACAGATCAAACAAATCCCGCGGTCAGGTTTGGGCCGAACAGTCTGTCCTCTTAGAGAAGTAATCAGGCCACAGGAGAGAGAGAGAGAGAGAGAGAGAGAGAGAGAGAGAGAGAGAGAGAGAGAGAGAGAGAGAGAGAGAGAGAGAGAGAGAGAGAGAGAGAGAGAGAGAGAGAGAGAGAGAGAGAGAGAGAGAGAGAGAGAGGGAGAGAGAGGAAATCCTAGGACGAAGGAACTAACATATCTTTTCCTTTAGTCTCTGCCTCCCTCCCTCCCTCCTTTCATCCAGTTCCCTTTAACTCTCTCCTTCCTTCATCTTCCTCCCTCTCCTGTTCCTTCTCAACTCGTCACTCCCACTCCCTTCATTCCATTTCCTCCCTTTCTTTCATCGCTTCCTCCCTTATTTTTTTCTCCTCCTTTTCTACTTCTTTCCTCCCTCACTTTTCTTCCTTCCCTCCGTCCCTTCCTCCTGTCCTTTTCCTTCTCTCCTTCTTTCTCGCTTTTTCCTTCTTCATCCTATCTTCATCCTTTTAGCCCTTTTCACTCCCTCCTTCCCCTTTTTTTTCCTCTCTAATCTCTCTCCCTCCTTTTTTTACCCTCCTGTTTCCTCATTTCCCTCCTCCTCTTCCCTACTCTTCCTCCCATCCCCTTCCAGTCCCTCCCCATCCCTACCCTTTCCCACCCCAGCCGCATCCCTTTTCAACCCCTTCTCCCATCCCTGCCCCTTCTCAACCCCTTCTGCCATCCCTGCCCCCTCCCATTCCGTCTCTGTCCCCCATCCCAGCTCCTTCCCATTCCAGCCCTTCTCTCATCCCAGCCCCTTCCCATCCCTGCGCCTTCCCATCCCACCCCTTTCCCATCCCAGCCTTTTCCCATCAATCCTGCAGAAGCGATCCGCGGAAGACATCACATGGACGCTTCCGGTGTGATTAGATACACACACACACACACACACACAGGGGTGAGGAAGAGGACAAGGAAAAAGAAAATAAAGGAAAAGGAATTAAGGGAGAAAATGGATGAACAGAAGGAATTGGAAGAACAACAGGTAATGGAGACGATTGAAAAGGTGTAGGCAGGTAATAGGAGGAGGAGGAGGAAGAGGAAGGTGGAGGAAAAAAAGAAGGCATGTTAAAAGATGGAGGAAAAGAAGGAAATGGCAGAAGAACACAGGTTGGAAGGAAGAGATATAGGTAGAGGATTCAAGAGGAAGAGGAAGGAAATAAAATAAGCAGGGAGGGTAAAAGATGCGGAAATAAGAGGAAGGTGAAAGGTAGGGGGCAGCACTGAGCCACCCGTCCCCTCGGCGTGAAGGAGACGGGAACTCAATAGCTGTCATTTGCTTCTCTAAAAGGGCTGGGAGGGGAGCACTTTAATATCTCTCACTCAGATGATTCAACCAATACCGCACGAAAATATAGCGGAGAATTGCATTGCTCACCTTGCTTTATTACTTGCTCAACGAAGCCACTCTTCCGCAGAGAGAGAGAGAGAGAGAGAGAGAGAGAGAGAGAGAGAGAGAGAGAGAGAGAGAGAGAGAGAGAGAGAGAGAGAGAGAGAGAGAGAGAGAGAGAGAGAGAGAGAGAGAGAGAGAGAGAGAGAGAGAGAGAGAGAGAGAGAGAGAAATAAAGGTTAGAAGGAAAAAGAAAAGAGTAAGAATTAAGAAGTAGGAGCAAAGGAGGAGGAAGAAAAAGTAGAATGCAGTAAATATTGGACATAAAAAAAAGAGGGCAATATTTCTCCGTAGACTTCGGGCTTAAATCAGACAGGTAGGTAAGATTAGGGACCGTCTACCTGGGCGTAATATTCCCTAGTGCCCCCTCTCAGCCCTCCCCTCCTTCCCCCTTTTCCCCCCTCCCCATTTCCCTTCCCCCGGCTGGTAATAGAGCGGAAGGACTAGGTATAGGCAGGTAATAGGAGGAGGAGGAGGAGGAGGAGGAGGAGGGAAAGGAAGAGGAAGAGGAAAATAAGAAAAAAAAAGTTAAATGGAGACAGGACGGAAAATCTATGGAGGAAAAGAGAGAAAGGGAAGAAAACAGAGAGAGAGAGAGAGAGAGAGAGAGAGAGAGAGAGAGAGAGAGAGAGAGAGAGAGAGAGAGAGAGAGAGAGAGAGAGAGAGAGAGAGAGAGAGAGAGAGAGAGAGAGAGAGGACCGTCATTTCGCTGCGTCGGGAGTAAACTGAATATCGAGGTGCTTTCATCTGCTCCTCAACCCCGAAGTGGCTGTCGAGCAGATTAAATCACCAAAGCGGGCGACCTCGTAATGAGCCAGTAGTCTTTCTGTTGCCTGCATTTCCATGTTTCCATGTTTCCGTGTTTCCTCTTCATCCTCATCGTTTTAAATTTTTCCTTTCTTTTCCTCTTCCTTTTCCGCTTCTTTTTCCTCTCCTTTTCCTCTTATTTTCCCTTTTCTTTCCCCTCTTCGTTTCCCTCTTCGTTTCCCTCTTTTCCCTTTTATTTCCTCTCTTCTTTTCCCTCTTTTTCCCTTTTCCTTTTCCGCTTCCTCTTCCTCCTCCTCTTGACCTCACGCCAGGGTTAAGGTCAAGGTCACAATCAGCTGATCCGTAATCCGACACATTCACAGTCCTATTTTTAAAGACAACTCGAGAGGCAGGGAGGGAGGGAGGGAGAGAGGGAGGCAGACTAGGTAGGTAAGAAGGAAGGGAGGGAGGCTGGCTAGGTAGATAGGGAGGAAGGGAGGGAGGCAGGTTTGATAGGATGGGAGAGAGGGAAGGAGAAAGGGAGACTAGGCAGAGAGGAGAGAAAAATGAGCTAGTTAGGTGGGTAGGAAGGGAGGGAGGGAAGATGGGTAGGTGAGGGAGGGAGAGAGGGAGACAGGGGGAAGGGATGAGGCAGGTAGAGTGTTCGGGTCGTGTTCGGAACAAGTGCGAGACATGTTCAAGGTGAGATGCAGACGTGTGTGTTTTTCTTTTCCTGTCTTTGTTTGTTTGTTTTCTCTTCATCGGCTTTGGCTTAATTTTATCTCTTCTTTTTTTATTTTGTGTCTTTTCTCAAACGTTTCCCTTCCTCACCCTACCTTCTCTTTTTTTCCCCATTTCCTTATTTCTGTTTTTTTTTTCCTCTTCAGCGGCTTTTGCTTAATTTTATCTCATTTATTTATTTTTATTTTGTGTCTTTTCTCAAACGTTTCCCTTCCTCACCCTACCTTCTCTTGTTTCCCCATTTCCTTTTCCTTCCCCTGCCATACTTTCCCTTTATTTTCCTGTCTTTTTTCTGTTTTTTTCCTCTTCATCGGCTTTGCCTTATTTTTATTTTTTTTATTTTTTTTATTTTGTGTCTTTTCTCAAACTTTCCCCTTCCTCATCCAACCTTCTCTTTTTCCCCATTTCCTTTTCCTTCCCCTGCCATACTTTCCCTTTATTTTCCTGTCTTTCTGTTTTTTTTCCTCTTCAGCGGCTTTGGCTTAATTTTATCTCTTCTCCTTTTTTTTATTTTGTGTCTTTTCTCAAACTTTCCCCTTCCTCACCCTACCTTCTCTTGTTTCCCCATTTCCTTTTCCTTTTCCTACCATACTTTCCCTTCACGTCCCTTTCCCATACAGCCTAATTTTTTTCACCCTCCCTTCCCATCCCATCCACTCCTATCGTGTCTTTATCCCCCTTTCCTTCCCCTCACTTCTCCATCCCTCTCACTTCCTCTCTTATTTTCCCTTTACCCTCCCTCCCTTCCCCTCAAGCTTCCCTTCTTTCCCCTCAGTTCTCCTCTCTTTCCCTCTCACTCCCTCTCTTATTTTCCTCTTTAATGCTCCCTTTACGCTCCCTTACTTTCTCTCCCTTCCCCTCAAGCCTCCCTTCTTTCCTCTCACTTTTCCTCCCTTTCCCTCACACCCCATTCCTCTCTCTCCCTTTTCCTTACCAGCACTCCCCTCTTCCTTATCCTCCTTTTATCCTTCCTTCCTCTCCCTCTCATCCTCCCTTCCTTCTTCCCCTCAAGCCTCCCTTCCTTCCCCTCACTTCCCCTCCCTTTCCCTTACACACCCATTCCTCCCACTCCCTTTTCCTTACCAGCACTCCCCTCTTCCTTATCCTCCTTTTATCCTTCCTTTCTCTCCCTCTCATCCTCCACCAAACCTTCCATCTTCCCCCTTCATCCCCTTCCCTCCTCCCCTTCCATCCTCCCCACTAAGGCTTCCCCTCGTCCCGTTTTTCAGGATCAAAAGCCCCATCATCCCCCCCTCCTCCCCTCCCCCTTCCCTCCCCTTCCCTCACCCCTCCCTCCTTCCCCCCTCTTCCCCTCGTAAGTCCACAGAAGGTGTGGTAATACCCAAAGAGGATTTATGGAGGGGAGAGAGAGAGAGAGAGAGAGAGAGAGAGAGAGAGAGAGAGAGAGAGAGAGAGAGAGAGAGAGAGAGAGAGAGAGAGAGAGTTGATGATGATGATGGTAGGTAAAGTAAAGATGAAGAGAGTGAGGAAAAAGAAGATAACTGAGGGAGATAGGAAAAGAAAGAAGAAAAAAAACGAATATGGAGAGGAAGGAAAAAATGAAGAAAGGAAGACAAAATAAAAAAAGAACGAACATTAAGATGGAAAGAAGATAGTAAGGAAGTAGAAAGGAAGGGAAGAGGGGAAGGAGAGAGGAGGAGGAGGAGGAGGAGAAAGGGGGAAGGAAAGGGAAGGAGGGGAGGAAGAATGTCAGAGGAGGGAGAAGAGATGATTACAGGAGGAAACGAAGAGAGAGAGAGAGAGAGAGAGAGAGAGAGAGAGAGAGAGAGAGAGAGAGAGAGAGAGAGAGAGAGAGAGAGAGAGAGAGAGAGAGAGAGAGAGAGAGAGAGAGAGAGAGAGAGAGAGAGAGAGAGAGAGAGAGAGAGAGAGAGAGAGAGAGAGAGAGAGAGAGAGAGAGAGAGAGAGAGAGAGAGAGAGAGAGAGAGAGAGAGAGAGAGAGAGAGAGAGAGAGAGAGAGATCAATTAAACAGATAAGAGAAGAAGGAAAACAAAACTCTCAAGGGTCATTGTTGTTTACAGTCTCTCTCTCTCTCTCTCTCTCTCTCTCTCTCTCTCTCTTTGTCATCTTTTTCTCCCCTTTTTCCTCCCCTCCTCCCTTGTATCCCTTCCTTCCTTCCCTTCTTCCGTCTTTCCATTCATCCTCTTCACTGTTTCTACCTCGTTCAGTTTTCTCTTATTCTCTGCTTCCTTCTCTTCCTCTCCTTCTTCCTTTATCCCTTCCTGTTTTCCTCCACACATTCGTTGTTTTTTTTTCGTTTTTTTTTGTCTAGTTGTTTCTCTTCCTCCTTTGATTCTCCTTCTTGCCTCATTTTCTTCCTTTCTTCTTCCTTCTTTCCTCTCTTCCTTTCTCCTTCCCTCTCTTCCTTTCCTCCATCCTTCCTTCTTGTAATTTTAACATTTGGAACCTTATATATTACTTTTTTTGATATTTGCTCTCTCTCTCTCTCTCTCTCTCTCTCTCTCTGTGTTCTTTTTTTTTCTTCTTTTTTTCCTCCCAGAAACATAAATTTGCTCTTCCATTTCCTTATGAGAGAGAGAGAGAGAGAGAGAGAGAGAGAGAGAGAGAGAGAGAGAGAGAGAGAGAGAGAGAGAGAGAGAGAGAGAGAGAGAGAGAGAGAGAGAGAGAGAGAGAAAGGAAAAGTTAAAAAGATAAATAAAAAAAGTCCCTCACAGGCTTCGAAAAAAGTTACAGACGCTGGAAAAAGAAGAAGAAGAAGAAGAAAAAGAAGAAGAAGAAGAAGAAGAAGAAAAAGTTGTCGGCGGTCCCTGGAACATGAACCAAGAAAAAAAAAAGAGAAAAAGAAAAAAAGAATGAAAAAGGGCGGAGAAGGATATGGTCTTTTCGCTGTGCTGACAAAGAACAAAAAAATTCCCTGTGAAAATAAATAATTGTCTCCACTGATAAAAAAAATATGGTTAATTACTTCTACGGAGAATAATAAATACTGTAAATTGATATAAAATGATTTCAACGTAAAGTATTAAAAAGCGTGGTTCCTGTGATAATTGATAAGTCGTACAGAAAATTATCCCCATGAAATTGCAAGTGAAAAAGCAATACATTTAATCCGTTCCAAGATTTTTATAATTCCAATAAAAAGGGGAGAGGGAGGGATGAGGCAGGTAGAGTGCTCGGGTCGTGTTCGGAACAAGTACGAGACGTGTTCAAAGTGAGATCCAGACTTTTGTGTTTTTCTTTTCTTGTCTTTTCTGTATTTTTTTTCTCAGAATCGGCTTTGTCTTTGGAAGAAAAATAACAACCTCCAGATGAAAAGTTATCCAGAGTAAAAATAATAATCCTATAAAAATGATGATTCCGGTGAAAGAACATAAAAGTCCTGCCTCTGAAGTTGTATTAATAATGATCAAGATGAAGAAAATAATAAGTGTTGATTCAGCCTCCGTCAAACTCTGCCATTATTACCCTCCTCTACTGTCACTCTACTGTCACCATCAACAACAAAAACAAAAACAAAAACAAGAAGAAAAAGAAGAAGAAGAAGAAGAAGAAGAAGAAGAAGAAGAAGAAGAAGAACAATAACAACAACAACAACAACAACAACAACAACAACAACAACAATAACAACACCACCACCACCACCAACAACAATGGTAATAATAGCAACAACAAAAAGGAAAATAAATAAAACATCGACATCAACATCACCACCACCACCACCACCACCAACAACAACAACAACAACAAAAGCTCCTCTGTGCCGCCGACGAGGATCAAAACAGAATCCTCTCAAACAAAAACGAAGCCCCGCCCTTATACAGTATCACCTAAAAAAAAAAAATAATAATAAATCGTTCCACGGATAAACAACTGAGCCGTCTACTCCATTTCTTTACTGTCCCGGGGGGCGTGGGTTCGTATCCGGCTTAAGCTTAAGGGGGACGGGGAAAATCAGGAAGGTCACACGTAGCTTAATGTAATCCCCCAACCTCACCTTTTTACATGCTACTCCCAAAGGACTTACCTGGTGTACCTGTATTGCTCACCTGTCGTGTGTGTGTGTGTGTGGAGGTACAGGAGGGGGGAGGGAGGAGGGAAGAGGGAGGAAAGAAGGGAAGGTGAGAGAAAAGTGATTGTTTTTTGGAGGAGGTAAAAATTGGTTGGATTGGAGCAAAAATTGTAAGAGGGAGTGAGAGAAGAATGACTTGTTGTGAGGAGGAGGTGGAGTGGAGAGAAGGAAAGGAGGAGGAGGAAGAGAAAAAGCTGACTATGTGAGGGTATAAGAGGAAAGAGAGGAAGGGAAAGGGGGAGGGAGGGGAGGAGAAAACGGGAGAGAAAAGTGATAATTAGTAAATGCAGAGATGGAGAAAGGGGAGGAAGGGAGAGAAGGAAGAGAGGAGAGGAGAGGAAAGAAGGGAGAGAAGGAGGGAAAGAAAAATGAGGAGGGGAGGGAGGCAGGAAAGGGGGGAAGTTAGGAGGAGGAGGAGGAGCGGAAGAAAGGAAGGGAGGATAGGAAAGGAGAGAGGGGGGAAGAGAGAGAGGGAGGGAGGAGGAAGAGAGAAGAGGAAAGGCGGAAGGAGATAAAAAAAAGATGGAAAAATTCTCTTGGCACATTTTTCCACTTCAATAATTCTTCTACGTTGTTATTTCTCATGAATATATAAATATCAGAAGGTTCGGTCCGGTTCGGTCTGGTTCGGTCTGGTACGGTCTGACTCGGTCTGGCTCGGTCTGGTTCGGTGTGGTTCGGTGTGGTTCGGTCCGGTTCGGTCTGGTTCGGACTGGTTCGGTCTGGTTCGGTCTGGTTCGGTCTGGCTCGGTGTGGTTTGGTCTGGTTCGGTCCGGTTCGGTCTGGTTCGGACTGGTTCGGTCTGGTACGGTCTGGTACGGTCTGGCTCAGTCTGGCTCGGTCTGGTTCGGTCTGGTACGGTCTGGCTCGGTCTGGCTCGGTCTGGTTCGGTGTGGTTCGGTCTGGTTCGGTCTGGTTCGGTCTGGCTCGGTCCGGTTCGGTCTGGTTCGGTCTGGGTCGGTCTGGGTCGGTCTAGTTCGGTCTGGGTCGGTCTGGTTCGGTCTGGGTCGGTCTGGTTCGGTCTAGTTCGGTCTGGGTCGGTCTGGTTCGGTCTGGGTCGGTCTAGTTCGGTCTGGGTCGGTCTGGTTCGGTCTGGGTCGGTCTAGTTCGGTCTGGGTCGGTCTGGGTCGGTCTGGTTCGGTCTGGTTCGTTCTGGATTTTAACATCAGGAGAGAGAGAGAGAGAGAGAGAGAGAGAGAGAGAGAGAGAGAGAGAGAGAGAGAGAGAGAGAGAGAGAGAGAGAGAGAGAGAGAGAGAGAGAGAGAGAGAGAGAGAGAGAGAGAGAGAGAGAGAGAGAGAGAGAGAGAGTTAAAAGGAAGGACTAGATGACCAAAGTAAAAAGGATTCAGGAGGAGGAGGAAGAGGAGGAGGAGGAGGAGGAGGAGGATTGAGAATGGAGAATGTAACACCAGAACGGTCCTTTGTTGTGTTCGGTTTGGAGAGGAGGAGGAGGAGGAAGAAGAAGAGGAGGAGGAGGTAACAGAAGAGGGAGAGAAGGGGGGGAGAGAAGAAGGGGAGGAGGAGGATTGAGGAAGTAAAATGGAACACGGAAGGGAAGGGGAGGGGAAGGGGAGGGAAGGGGGGAAACGAGGTGGAAGTGGTGGATTTAGAAAAGGAAGAAGATGAGAGAGGGGATAAAGGGGATGAGAAGAGGAGGAAAGGGGAGGAGGAGGAGGAGGAGGAGGAAGAATGACGGAGGAAGAGGAAATAAAAGAGGAGGAGGGGGAGGAGAAAAGGGAAAGAGGAAGAGGGAGGAAAATTAAGAGGAGGAAGAAGCAGAAGAAGAAAAAATAAAGGAAGGGGAAATTGAGGAAAAGATGAAGGGAAAAAAAGAGGAAGACGGAGAGAGAGAAAAGGAAAAAAAGAAAAAGGGAAGTAAAAGAGAAAGAAGTAAGGAGAGGGAAAGGGAAATGGAAGGGAAAGAAAGAGAGAAGGAGAAAACGAAGAGAGGAAAAAGAAAACGAAGGAAGGGAAAAGGAAGAAGATAATGAAGGAGAGGAAGAGGAAGAGGAAGAGGAAGGAGGAGAAAGTAAGGAGAGGGAAAGGGAAATGGAAGGGAAAGAAGGGAAAGAAAGAGAGAAGGAGAAAACGAAGAGAGGAAAAAGAAAACAAAGGAAGGGAAAAGGAAGAAGATAATGAAGGAGAGGAAGAGGAAGAGGAAGAGGAAGGAGAAGAAAGTAAGGAAAGGGAAAGGGAAAGGAAAAGAAAGAGTGAAGGAGAAAAACGAAGAGAGGGAAAAGAAGACAAAGGAAGGGAAAGGGAAAGAAGATGATGAAGGAGAGGAAGAGGAAAAGGAAGAGGAAGGAGGAGGAAGAGAGTAACACTAAATTGATTTCCCGTTTGGATAAAAATACAGTTAAATAAATGGGAAAAAAGTGTTGTGTGTGTGTGTGTGTGTGTGTGTGTGTGTGTGTGTGTGTGTGTGTTATTGTTGTCTTTCTTTGTTCTTCCTTTCCCCTTCTTCCCTTCCCTCTCTTTCCCTTCCTTCCCTTCCTCCTCTTCCCATCTACCTCTTTGCCTCCCTTTCTAATTCTTTCACACATCCTTTCTTCTTCTCTTTCCTCTTCCTCCCTCTTCCTCTTTCCTCCTTCCCTTCCCTCCCCTATCCCATCCCTCATTCCTCCCTTCCCATCACTTTCTCCCTATTTTTTCCTCCTCTTTCATTCCATTTTCCATATATTATCCTTCCTCGTATTACTCTCTCCCTCATTTTTCCTCCCTTCCTTCCCTCCCCCTCTTCATTTTCCCTCCCTTCCTTCCCTCCCCCTCTTCATTTTCCCTCCCTTCCTTCCCTCCCCCTCTCCATTTTCCCTCCCTTCCTCCCCTCTCCATTTTCCTCCCTCCTTCCTCCCTCCCCCTCTTCATTTTCCCTCCCTTCCTCCCCTCCCCCTCTCCATTTTCCCTCCCTTCCTCCCCTCCCCCTCTCCATTTTCCCTCCCTTCCTCCCCTCCCCCTCTTCATTTTCCCTCCCTCTTTCTCTCCATCACTGCCAAAGCCTCTACTCTCCTACCCTTCCTCTTAATGTTTTCCTCCTCCTCTTCCTCTTCCTCCTCTTCCCATTTTCTTCCTCCCATTCTTCTGTCCTTACATAAGCAGGTTCTGCGCTCTTTACGCCCCTCCCCTCCTCCCCTGTCCTCCCTTCCTCCCCTTCTTTCCTTCCTCCCCAAGTGGCTGTCGAGCATTTTAAATCACCAAAGCGGGCGACCTCGTAATGAGCTAATAGGCTTTCTGTTGCCTGCATTTCCATGTTTCCATGTTTCCCTCCCATCCTTCTTTCCTTAATCCCTTCTCTTTTCCTTCCATCCTCCCTCCCTCCCAAGTCGCTACACTGCAACCTTCCTCCCCTATCCTCCCTTCCTCCCCATCTTCCCTTCCTCCTTTTCACTTATCCCCTTAGGACTCCTCAGACTCCCTCCCTCTACCCCCTTGCCCCCCCCCTGATCCTTGGGTCGCCGCAGGATTCCCTATGTGTCTCTGGGTCTTCAATCAGGACCCGGGAAGCCTCTGAGGGCGTACTCGACTTATTGCCTCGTCTGTGTTGGGGGGAGGGGGGAGGGGGGAGAGGGAGGGGAGGGGGGAGTTAGTGTAGGGGAGTTTGAGGGGGAAGGTTGCTGTGTGTGTGTGTGTGTGTGTGTGTGTGTGTGTGTGTGTGTGTGTGTGTGTGTGTGTGTGTCTTTCAATCTCCTTATCTTTTTTTTTTGCCTTTTCCTTAATTCTCCTTACCTCCCTACCTCCATCCACCCCGTCATTATCTTCTCCTCCCTCCTTTCCTCCCTTTCTTCCCGTCCTGAACTCCCTTTTCTTAAACACCACTTTGTACCCTCCTCCCTTCCTCTCCCTTCCTGTTGATCCCTTTCCCGCCATCCTTTCCCTCGCGTTCCCCACCTTCACCTCCCCTCCGCCTCCCTTCTCTCTTTTACATCCTTTTTTTAACATCATTCCACCTCTTATGATTCTTTTTTAGGAGCAGCGAGTAGCGGGCTTTTTTTTTATTATTGTTTCCTTTTTTGTGTGTGTCCTTGAGCTGCCTCCTTTGTTGTATAAAAAAACTACCCCCCACTCAGCTTACCTCTTCACTTTCTGCTCACTTTCCTAATAGCCTTCCTTACCCTACCTCTTACATTATGCTTACTTAACTAATAGCCTTCTTTACCCTCTCCCTTCTTCTGCCTTCCTCCTTTCCCTTTTTTTTTGGGGGGGGGGTGGGGGGGTGGGGGGGGGCGGTAAAGAGAGACGAAGGGCAAAACAAAAACGAACTCTATAAAAAATGTGCTTCTTATCGTCCATGAACTTGAGTCCCTTATTACTTTAATGACAGAGAGAGAGAGAGAGAGAGAGAGAGAGAGAGAGAGAGAGAGAGAGAGAGAGAGAGAGAGAGAGAGAGAGAGAGAGAGAGAGAGAGAGAGAGAGAGAGAGAGAGAGAGAGAGAGAGAGAGAGAGAGAGAGAGAGATTTTTGAAGGAGTCAATCGTGCTACACTGGACCACTGAGAGAGAGAGAGAGAGAGAGCAAAAAACTTACACTAATATGCACGCATTTTCCAGCCAGTAATTACGCAGTCAAAGAGGAACTCGCAAGAAAAAAAGAAAAAAAAAGGACCTCGCTGAATCTGAATAATTAGGCGACTATCAAAGCGAGAATTAACACCTGGCGCAAGATTATTAGATTACCTGTTTTATGAAGCCGCCCAGGTGCAGCGGGGGGCCCCTCGGTGTCAAAGGGGGAGGAGGAGGAGGAGGAGGAGGAGGGGGCGGCAAAAACTCGATACTATTTAATGAGATTTTAATGAAGTGACTTGGCGTGGAGTTGACGAAAGTATGTATATATGAGGGTCGAGAGGAGGAGGAGGAGGAGGGGGAGGAGGAGGAGGAGGAGGAGGAAGGAGTTTAGCTTGTGGAGGATGGTGTAGTGTTTATGATAATGGAGCAAAAGGATGTAAATAGTTAGGGAATTATTCTACTTCTACTACTACTACTACTACTACTACTACTACTACTACTACTACTACTACTACTACTACTACTACTACAACTACTACTACTACTACTACTACGCCACCTTGGCCGCTAACTCCGCTTCCACCAGCATTTTCTCTTATTTTAGGCGGGAAAAGTACGATAAAGTCTCTTCTACTAGTGAAAAAGTGAAAAAGAAAATCTGTTCTCTCTCTCGTGCAGTCCGCTTTTGTCGCTACATTTCCAGTTACATCTGGGGGGCGAGGGGTTTGTTTGTTTATTTTCTCTGTCTGGTGGACTTTGCACGGCGTTTCTCACCATGTCGCCCGCTAGAAAAACTAATCCCCACATGTTGAAAATGGTATGTACCGTTGTTCCTCGTTGTTGAGTTCCTTGAAGACGACTGCACGATTGAGAACACTGAAAACGGCGTCCGTGATGTTAGTGGGTCATGCTTTGTGGCACCGCGAACTCGTATTTCTGATGTGTCTAACAAAAACTAATCCCCACACGTTCCAAATGGTACGTTCTGTTGTTCTTCGTGGTTGAGTTCCTTGAGGACGTCTGTGCGATTGAGAACACTGAAAATGGCGTCCGTGTGGTTAGTGGGTCATGCTTTGTCCCTACACCGCCCAGGACTCGTATTTCTGATGTGTCTGTTTTCACCTCTCGGGCCGCTGAGCCGTGGGTGACGCGCGGGTCGAGGCTCACAAACTAACCCCGTAGTTCTCTATTAGTTATTCTCAAAGTATTTCCTGGCAAAAAGTACCATTCGAGATCTAGCCTCTGGAGGACCTCTTTCGGCCACTCTTCTAAACTTTTTTATTGGGGCAGTGATTAGCGTTTTTTTTCTTATCTTTTTTTTCCCTTGAGCTGCTTCCTTTACTGTAAAAAAAAATCTCTTATTCTCTTATCTTTTTATTAGTTCTTGGTACTTGGTCCGTTTAATTACTCAGTCCTGTACTTCTTCATGCCGTAAAAAAAATCTCTTATTCTCTTATCTTTTTATCAGTTCTTGGTCCTTGGTCCTTTTAATTACTCAGTCCTCTACCTCTCCATGCTGTAAAGAGATAAGTGGCCCTCAAGCTTCCACAGCGGCGGCAGCGTCAGGAGAGCCCCGAGCAGATAGCGGCGTTCCTAGGTTCGTCGAGGGCGGGGCGGGGTCGGTAAATAATAGATGAGTCTGTCTTGCTCTTAGGAAATCACGATATTAAAGGTAAAGGGCCACGCTTCGACGGGTCGGAGAGGCACGCCCAAGACTCGGGGCCAGTTTCACAGTTCCCCATGATGGGTTAGTAAGCTCCCAAACCAATACCAGAGCCTTCGAAATTTCCTTGTATAGTGTCTGGTGTTTATATTCAAGTTCACAAATTTGATGAAACTATACAGGAAAAGTCTTGTGTATTTAGTGTGGCATCGAAGATCTCCCCATTTTGGATTGTATGGGATTCTATAGTTTGGTTCGGGCTGTTGCGATGACACACTATTGGACTGTGAAATCGGCTCTCGGACGTGGCTTCCCAAGGGTTGGCTTTGCAGACTTCGGAGGGGGGCAAAAGAGAGCGTTTCTTTCTGGACTTATGTGTGGAATGATTTGTGGAACTCGTAGTATAGAGGACGAGGACGAGACTGCCGAAGTACTGGCTTGGTAGTCTTATAGAAGTCCTTTACTGACGGAAGGTTGAAATGTTTTGTGGAACTTATACTATAGTGCCGAATAATGGCTTGGTAGTCTTAATAGTAAAATGACTTAGAAGGTTGGAATGTTTTGTGAACTTATACTATAGAGGACGAGATAGCCGAACTAATGTTTTGGTATAGTCTTAACGGAGGCTTTCTAGGAGGTTGTATCATGAGTGACGTTTGAAGCAGTGATGTTAATGATGTTTTTTTACATATATATATTTATACAAGATTGAATATTTCGAATAGAGCAATTTCACTCGAGTAATTTAAATCAGAGTAAAAGCATTATCATAGAAAAAAAGTAAAAAAAATATAAAACGAATCACAGGAAAAAGAATTAACATTTATATCGGGAAAATTGAAATCGAGAGAATTAATCAGACTAGAAGCGTTACTAATAAGTACAAAATCTAAAAAAATATATAAATTGAAATACAGGGAAAGGGAAGAAAATGAGTATGTGATGGGTGAGTTTTCTAATTCAGGTTATCAAGTTTTTCAGCGGCTGTGTTGTGTCGATGCCGTCAAGTCCATATTCTTAAACGCGTCGGCGCCTCAGTTCGCCCATTTGAAAAGACTCTCGTAGAAGTTGCTGGGGTTTCCATGGACTGTTTTGTGATCCTAGTGTGTTAACCATTTTTAAGTGTTATTTTTAAGGTGGATTCGTTTTAAGTGTTATGTTTAAAGGCGCGAAGTGTTATCTCACTCGTCACAGGGCCGGCGATACTGTTGTCCTGCTTCACAAGTTGATTGTAGTAGGTGAGACAACACAATAGCCCTTATAGTTAAGTGTGGTAGATGCTGGTTGGGGGGCGTCGTGAGTAGGTGAGTAGGTGGATCAACACAACAGCTAATATTTCCTTAAAACAGTTCCATGCATGTGCGGCGCGTTGGCGAAACACTCACTCTGATGCTTGCACTCAGCGGGGATGTAGCTTATACGCGCTTAAGATGATTGGAGCTTACCCTCACGTACCTAGAATATCGCAAATCCAAACAGATATGAATCCGCTTCCAATGGGATCAATGGATTTAGGGTGTGTGCAATCGTGTCTGATGGACGGTTGGCGGTGAATAAGGGAAAAACGCCCTGAAAAATGTTATGTTAAAAATGTCTTTATATAAGGTAAGGTTAAGATACAGTTGTGGGTATAAGCTATAGCTGCGCGTGGCGGCGAATAAGGGAAAAACGCCATGGAAAAATGAAATGCTAAGAATGTCTATATAAAGTAAAGGTAAGGTAAAGTTCGGAGCATATGCTATAGCTGCGCTTGGCGGCGGTGCCCATATCCGTCCCGTTGACCCTTTGAGCTTGTGGTGGGAGGGAACCCTCAACCCGACACAGCGCCAGACTACCTCCCCAGGTTTCCCCACGTAACCATTTATCGACCATCCCGAAAGGAAGGGTGAATTGCTGGTAGGCCGCACGCTGACTGCCCAAGACGGGATTTGAACCCATGGCCGCAGATTCTTAGTCAGGGCCGCTAACCACTGCATCCATAAACTGTTTTTGTCCAACGGTGTCTTTAAAGAGTAGTGTGTTTTGTTCTGCTGCCGTTTATTGGATGTTAGCAAGACGCGGCCCGTGCTGCACCCCCGTGGCTAGTCTGTAAGGCAGCAATTATAACAATGTTGGAAGCCTCTCTGCCTCATCAGTAACACAGTAACGTTTCATATTTAATAACCATGCGAGTCACAACCAAGAATTTTTTTTATTTCAATCAGTATAAAGAGCCAAATTTAGTGACAGACATCCACACAGGCGAACGTTTCCCAGCTAATGAAAAGGCTGATCCTGGGAAATACGTTTTAAAATCACTGTCGTAAATTACGCTAAATCCTGGACATGTTGGACTTCGGTTCTGGCTTAAGTGCATTCGTTTCAAGAGGATGTGACAAACCTGTGAAGTGAACTATTGGTATTGCCACTATTACACAACTCCAGTGATCACCTAAAGTACACTAGATCACTTACTCGCGCTGTACATGTTGCACTACAAAGGCTTATCACACAAAGCTTAACCCGTCCGCTGCGATTGGCACGGATTTGGCTTTTACTGGTAGCCTGGTAACATTATATTCCAGGTTTTTCTCTGCCTCTGTGGTGGATAGTAGAGTGATTCCCATGTGGTATTGGTGTGCTGGATATCCCCTCCCAAAGTGAAGGACTACATTTTTCTTCAGTGAATTGTAGCAGCCACTTTTTTGTTCCATTCGTGTAGCTTGGTGATGTCTTCTTGTACGAAAGCCGCAGTCAAGGGGTTAACGCGTATAGTAAAAGTCTGTTACAACGAAAACCAGCGGACACTCGCCTCTTTGGTATAGCGAATTTCCAGACTATTGGCCGTCATCTCTATCGATTATATCTTCGTCTGCCTCCAGGTAATCATCGAATCATTATGAAATTGTCAAATCTTAGGGGTCACGGAATTGCCCCCCCCCCACCCCCCACCCCACTACCACCACCACACACACACACACACACACACACACACACACACTTCGCTCCAGCCCCCCCTTCTCCTTCGCATATTCTTTACGCCGCTGATTCTCTCTCCTCGCGACGTTGTTTGTGTTGAGTTATGTTGTACGTTTGTTTTGTGTTTGTGTCCGTGTATGTAGCGTGAAGGAGGAGGGAGAGAGAGAGAGCTTTGAGACGTAATGATATCGTGTTTATTTATTTGTTTTTCTTATGCTAATCTGTTTCCTTACTATTATTAATTTGTGTTTGTCTGTGTGTGTGTGTGTGTGTGTGTGTGTGTGTGTGTGTGTGTGTGTGTGTGTGTGTGTGTGAATTACTGCGAGGCAATTTTTCTCTCCCTCTCTCTTTTCTCCCAAAGAATTAGTTAATTATCGTGGCAATAAACTCTTTAATTAGGCGATTGTTTTCCCGAAGCTCGTAAAATGCGGCCTTATTGTGGCGAAACACACACACACGCACACACACACACACACACACACACACACACACACACACACACACACACACACACACACACACACACACACACACACACACAGAGGCTCGTTAATTATTTTTCGGTAAGACTCAAATAAAAATACCTAGATTATTCTCTCTTGGTGTCTATAATTTGCATGGCTTCTTCCTTTCTTTCTTTTTCTTTTTAATTTTCTTTTTTTTTCTAACTTTCGTTCTCTCAATTTATCTCTCTATGATTTTTTTATACTTTTTGTTTCATTTGATTTTTTTTATTATTGTTTATGGTATGTCTCTTCCTTATTCTGTCTGTCTTTATCTCTTTTTTTTGTGTATCTTTGTTTGTATATTTGCTGTCTATTTGTGTGTCTGTCCTTTCTCTCTCTCTCTCTCTCTCTCTCTCTCTCTCTCTCTCTCTCTCTCTCTCTCTCTCTCTCTCAGTTTTATTTTCACATTTATTTTCTTTTCCTTAATTTTCTTTCTTCTTTTTACCCTCATTTATCATCGTTTGGTTTTCCTCACATTTTCTCTCCTTCCTTCCTCCCTTCCTTCCTTCGTTAATAATTCCTTTGCTTCCTTCCCTCCTTATCTTCCATGTTGCTCTCCTTCCTCTTTTCTCCCTTTTCTTCACTGATTTTTGTCGGTTCTTTCTCTCTCTTCTCCCTCCCTTTCTCCTTCCCATTTTCCCTTCTCTTCTTTATTTCCTTTATTCCAAATTATCCTTCTGTTTTTTCCTCTCTCTTCTTCCGTCTATGCCTTCCCTCCCTACCTTTCATCTCTCCATCCTTGCTTTCTTTCATTTCCCTTCTCTTCCCTTCCTTAACTCCCGATTCTTTTATCCTTCCTTCTCTTATTCTACCTCACCCTCCATCCGTCAATCCGTCCTTCCTTTCTTCTCCCTCCCTCCTCTCTGCTTCCCTTTCCTTTCCCTTTCCCTTCCTCATAACAAACCATCTTTCTTCCTTCTTCCTTCTTCCTTCTTCCTTTCCTCCCTCCATTCTCTCCTTTCCTCCAACACGTGGCAGCTTCCCAGGGCGTAAAAGTCTCCCTTGCAGCCATCTGTCACCCAACGCTTCTGGTCGAGTGGATGGAATGTCTTGGAAGAGGAGGAAGAGGAGGAGAAGGATGGGGAAGGGTAGCGGAGGGGGGGGGTTGTAAGAGGATGAGGGGGAAGGGTGGAGAGGAATGTTGTTGGTGGCGAAGAAGAAATAGGAGAAGGAGAAGGAGGAGGTGAAGGAGGAAGAGGAAGAGGAAGAGGAAGAGGAGGAGGAGGAGGAGGTGTAAGGTGGTTGAGTGTGACATTCTCTTTCTCCTGAAGTCTCCTCGTTGTTCTCTCTCGTTTCTCTTCTCCTTCGTTTATTTTGGTCATTATTTATTAGTATCTCCATTTCCTTGTTTACTTATTAATTTGTTTGCCCAGAGATTTATTC